>NW_026293377.1:0-32283 GCF_026419915.1 Harpia harpyja
GTTCGAGCTGGTTGTGTTCGAGCTGGTTGTGTTCGAGCTGGTTGTGTTCGAGCTGGTTGTGTTCGAGCTGGTTGTGTTCGAGCTGGTTGTGTTCGAGCTGGTTGTGTTCGAGCTGGTTGTGTTCGAGCTGGTTGTGTTCGAGCTGGTTGTGTTCGAGCTGGTTGTGTTCGAGCTGGTTGTGTTCGAGCTGGTTGTGTTCGAGCTGGTTGTGTTCGAGCTGGTTGTGTTCGAGCTGGTTGTGTTCGAGCTGGTTGTGTTCGAGCTGGTTGTGTTCGAGCTGGTTGTGTTCGAGCTGGTTGTGTTCGAGCTGGTTGTGTTCGAGCTGGTTGTGTTCGAGCTGGTTGTGTTCGAGCTGGTTGTGTTCGAGCTGGTTGTGTTCGAGCTGGTTGTGTTCGAGCTGGTTGTGTTCGAGCTGGTTGTGTTCGAGCTGGTTGTGTTCGAGCTGGTTGTGTTCGAGCTGGTTGTGTTCGAGCTGGTTGTGTTCGAGCTGGTTGTGTTCGAGCTGGTTGTGTTCGAGCTGGTTGTGTTCGAGCTGGTTGTGTTCGAGCTGGTTGTGTTCGAGCTGGTTGTGTTCGAGCTGGTTGTGTTCGAGCTGGTTGTGTTCGAGCTGGTTGTGTTCGAGCTGGTTGTGTTCGAGCTGGTTGTGTTCGAGCTGGTTGTGTTCGAGCTGGTTGTGTTCGAGCTGGTTGTGTTCGAGCTGGTTGTGTTCGAGCTGGTTGTGTTCGAGCTGGTTGTGTTCGAGCTGGTTGTGTTCGAGCTGGTTGTGTTCGAGCTGGTTGTGTTCGAGCTGGTTGTGTTCGAGCTGGTTGTGTTCGAGCTGGTTGTGTTCGAGCTGGTTGTGTTCGAGCTGGTTGTGTTCGAGCTGGTTGTGTTCGAGCTGGTTGTGTTCGAGCTGGTTGTGTTCGAGCTGGTTGTGTTCGAGCTGGTTGTGTTCGAGCTGGTTGTGTTCGAGCTGGTTGTGTTCGAGCTGGTTGTGTTCGAGCTGGTTGTGTTCGAGCTGGTTGTGTTCGAGCTGGTTGTGTTCGAGCTGGTTGTGTTCGAGCTGGTTGTGTTCGAGCTGGTTGTGTTCGAGCTGGTTGTGTTCGAGCTGGTTGTGTTCGAGCTGGTTGTGTTCGAGCTGGTTGTGTTCGAGCTGGTTGTGTTCGAGCTGGTTGTGTTCGAGCTGGTTGTGTTCGAGCTGGTTGTGTTCGAGCTGGTTGTGTTCGAGCTGGTTGTGTTCGAGCTGGTTGTGTTCGAGCTGGTTGTGTTCGAGCTGGTTGTGTTCGAGCTGGTTGTGTTCGAGCTGGTTGTGTTCGAGCTGGTTGTGTTCGAGCTGGTTGTGTTCGAGCTGGTTGTGTTCGAGCTGGTTGTGTTCGAGCTGGTTGTGTTCGAGCTGGTTGTGTTCGAGCTGGTTGTGTTCGAGCTGGTTGTGTTCGAGCTGGTTGTGTTCGAGCTGGTTGTGTTCGAGCTGGTTGTGTTCGAGCTGGTTGTGTTCGAGCTGGTTGTGTTCGAGCTGGTTGTGTTCGAGCTGGTTGTGTTCGAGCTGGTTGTGTTCGAGCTGGTTGTGTTCGAGCTGGTTGTGTTCGAGCTGGTTGTGTTCGAGCTGGTTGTGTTCGAGCTGGTTGTGTTCGAGCTGGTTGTGTTCGAGCTGGTTGTGTTCGAGCTGGTTGTGTTCGAGCTGGTTGTGTTCGAGCTGGTTGTGTTCGAGCTGGTTGTGTTCGAGCTGGTTGTGTTCGAGCTGGTTGTGTTCGAGCTGGTTGTGTTCGAGCTGGTTGTGTTCGAGCTGGTTGTGTTCGAGCTGGTTGTGTTCGAGCTGGTTGTGTTCGAGCTGGTTGTGTTCGAGCTGGTTGTGTTCGAGCTGGTTGTGTTCGAGCTGGTTGTGTTCGAGCTGGTTGTGTTCGAGCTGGTTGTGTTCGAGCTGGTTGTGTTCGAGCTGGTTGTGTTCGAGCTGGTTGTGTTCGAGCTGGTTGTGTTCGAGCTGGTTGTGTTCGAGCTGGTTGTGTTCGAGCTGGTTGTGTTCGAGCTGGTTGTGTTCGAGCTGGTTGTGTTCGAGCTGGTTGTGTTCGAGCTGGTTGTGTTCGAGCTGGTTGTGTTCGAGCTGGTTGTGTTCGAGCTGGTTGTGTTCGAGCTGGTTGTGTTCGAGCTGGTTGTGTTCGAGCTGGTTGTGTTCGAGCTGGTTGTGTTCGAGCTGGTTGTGTTCGAGCTGGTTGTGTTCGAGCTGGTTGTGTTCGAGCTGGTTGTGTTCGAGCTGGTTGTGTTCGAGCTGGTTGTGTTCGAGCTGGTTGTGTTCGAGCTGGTTGTGTTCGAGCTGGTTGTGTTCGAGCTGGTTGTGTTCGAGCTGGTTGTGTTCGAGCTGGTTGTGTTCGAGCTGGTTGTGTTCGAGCTGGTTGTGTTCGAGCTGGTTGTGTTCGAGCTGGTTGTGTTCGAGCTGGTTGTGTTCGAGCTGGTTGTGTTCGAGCTGGTTGTGTTCGAGCTGGTTGTGTTCGAGCTGGTTGTGTTCGAGCTGGTTGTGTTCGAGCTGGTTGTGTTCGAGCTGGTTGTGTTCGAGCTGGTTGTGTTCGAGCTGGTTGTGTTCGAGCTGGTTGTGTTCGAGCTGGTTGTGTTCGAGCTGGTTGTGTTCGAGCTGGTTGTGTTCGAGCTGGTTGTGTTCGAGCTGGTTGTGTTCGAGCTGGTTGTGTTCGAGCTGGTTGTGTTCGAGCTGGTTGTGTTCGAGCTGGTTGTGTTCGAGCTGGTTGTGTTCGAGCTGGTTGTGTTCGAGCTGGTTGTGTTCGAGCTGGTTGTGTTCGAGCTGGTTGTGTTCGAGCTGGTTGTGTTCGAGCTGGTTGTGTTCGAGCTGGTTGTGTTCGAGCTGGTTGTGTTCGAGCTGGTTGTGTTCGAGCTGGTTGTGTTCGAGCTGGTTGTGTTCGAGCTGGTTGTGTTCGAGCTGGTTGTGTTCGAGCTGGTTGTGTTCGAGCTGGTTGTGTTCGAGCTGGTTGTGTTCGAGCTGGTTGTGTTCGAGCTGGTTGTGTTCGAGCTGGTTGTGTTCGAGCTGGTTGTGTTCGAGCTGGTTGTGTTCGAGCTGGTTGTGTTCGAGCTGGTTGTGTTCGAGCTGGTTGTGTTCGAGCTGGTTGTGTTCGAGCTGGTTGTGTTCGAGCTGGTTGTGTTCGAGCTGGTTGTGTTCGAGCTGGTTGTGTTCGAGCTGGTTGTGTTCGAGCTGGTTGTGTTCGAGCTGGTTGTGTTCGAGCTGGTTGTGTTCGAGCTGGTTGTGTTCGAGCTGGTTGTGTTCGAGCTGGTTGTGTTCGAGCTGGTTGTGTTCGAGCTGGTTGTGTTCGAGCTGGTTGTGTTCGAGCTGGTTGTGTTCGAGCTGGTTGTGTTCGAGCTGGTTGTGTTCGAGCTGGTTGTGTTCGAGCTGGTTGTGTTCGAGCTGGTTGTGTTCGAGCTGGTTGTGTTCGAGCTGGTTGTGTTCGAGCTGGTTGTGTTCGAGCTGGTTGTGTTCGAGCTGGTTGTGTTCGAGCTGGTTGTGTTCGAGCTGGTTGTGTTCGAGCTGGTTGTGTTCGAGCTGGTTGTGTTCGAGCTGGTTGTGTTCGAGCTGGTTGTGTTCGAGCTGGTTGTGTTCGAGCTGGTTGTGTTCGAGCTGGTTGTGTTCGAGCTGGTTGTGTTCGAGCTGGTTGTGTTCGAGCTGGTTGTGTTCGAGCTGGTTGTGTTCGAGCTGGTTGTGTTCGAGCTGGTTGTGTTCGAGCTGGTTGTGTTCGAGCTGGTTGTGTTCGAGCTGGTTGTGTTCGAGCTGGTTGTGTTCGAGCTGGTTGTGTTCGAGCTGGTTGTGTTCGAGCTGGTTGTGTTCGAGCTGGTTGTGTTCGAGCTGGTTGTGTTCGAGCTGGTTGTGTTCGAGCTGGTTGTGTTCGAGCTGGTTGTGTTCGAGCTGGTTGTGTTCGAGCTGGTTGTGTTCGAGCTGGTTGTGTTCGAGCTGGTTGTGTTCGAGCTGGTTGTGTTCGAGCTGGTTGTGTTCGAGCTGGTTGTGTTCGAGCTGGTTGTGTTCGAGCTGGTTGTGTTCGAGCTGGTTGTGTTCGAGCTGGTTGTGTTCGAGCTGGTTGTGTTCGAGCTGGTTGTGTTCGAGCTGGTTGTGTTCGAGCTGGTTGTGTTCGAGCTGGTTGTGTTCGAGCTGGTTGTGTTCGAGCTGGTTGTGTTCGAGCTGGTTGTGTTCGAGCTGGTTGTGTTCGAGCTGGTTGTGTTCGAGCTGGTTGTGTTCGAGCTGGTTGTGTTCGAGCTGGTTGTGTTCGAGCTGGTTGTGTTCGAGCTGGTTGTGTTCGAGCTGGTTGTGTTCGAGCTGGTTGTGTTCGAGCTGGTTGTGTTCGAGCTGGTTGTGTTCGAGCTGGTTGTGTTCGAGCTGGTTGTGTTCGAGCTGGTTGTGTTCGAGCTGGTTGTGTTCGAGCTGGTTGTGTTCGAGCTGGTTGTGTTCGAGCTGGTTGTGTTCGAGCTGGTTGTGTTCGAGCTGGTTGTGTTCGAGCTGGTTGTGTTCGAGCTGGTTGTGTTCGAGCTGGTTGTGTTCGAGCTGGTTGTGTTCGAGCTGGTTGTGTTCGAGCTGGTTGTGTTCGAGCTGGTTGTGTTCGAGCTGGTTGTGTTCGAGCTGGTTGTGTTCGAGCTGGTTGTGTTCGAGCTGGTTGTGTTCGAGCTGGTTGTGTTCGAGCTGGTTGTGTTCGAGCTGGTTGTGTTCGAGCTGGTTGTGTTCGAGCTGGTTGTGTTCGAGCTGGTTGTGTTCGAGCTGGTTGTGTTCGAGCTGGTTGTGTTCGAGCTGGTTGTGTTCGAGCTGGTTGTGTTCGAGCTGGTTGTGTTCGAGCTGGTTGTGTTCGAGCTGGTTGTGTTCGAGCTGGTTGTGTTCGAGCTGGTTGTGTTCGAGCTGGTTGTGTTCGAGCTGGTTGTGTTCGAGCTGGTTGTGTTCGAGCTGGTTGTGTTCGAGCTGGTTGTGTTCGAGCTGGTTGTGTTCGAGCTGGTTGTGTTCGAGCTGGTTGTGTTCGAGCTGGTTGTGTTCGAGCTGGTTGTGTTCGAGCTGGTTGTGTTCGAGCTGGTTGTGTTCGAGCTGGTTGTGTTCGAGCTGGTTGTGTTCGAGCTGGTTGTGTTCGAGCTGGTTGTGTTCGAGCTGGTTGTGTTCGAGCTGGTTGTGTTCGAGCTGGTTGTGTTCGAGCTGGTTGTGTTCGAGCTGGTTGTGTTCGAGCTGGTTGTGTTCGAGCTGGTTGTGTTCGAGCTGGTTGTGTTCGAGCTGGTTGTGTTCGAGCTGGTTGTGTTCGAGCTGGTTGTGTTCGAGCTGGTTGTGTTCGAGCTGGTTGTGTTCGAGCTGGTTGTGTTCGAGCTGGTTGTGTTCGAGCTGGTTGTGTTCGAGCTGGTTGTGTTCGAGCTGGTTGTGTTCGAGCTGGTTGTGTTCGAGCTGGTTGTGTTCGAGCTGGTTGTGTTCGAGCTGGTTGTGTTCGAGCTGGTTGTGTTCGAGCTGGTTGTGTTCGAGCTGGTTGTGTTCGAGCTGGTTGTGTTCGAGCTGGTTGTGTTCGAGCTGGTTGTGTTCGAGCTGGTTGTGTTCGAGCTGGTTGTGTTCGAGCTGGTTGTGTTCGAGCTGGTTGTGTTCGAGCTGGTTGTGTTCGAGCTGGTTGTGTTCGAGCTGGTTGTGTTCGAGCTGGTTGTGTTCGAGCTGGTTGTGTTCGAGCTGGTTGTGTTCGAGCTGGTTGTGTTCGAGCTGGTTGTGTTCGAGCTGGTTGTGTTCGAGCTGGTTGTGTTCGAGCTGGTTGTGTTCGAGCTGGTTGTGTTCGAGCTGGTTGTGTTCGAGCTGGTTGTGTTCGAGCTGGTTGTGTTCGAGCTGGTTGTGTTCGAGCTGGTTGTGTTCGAGCTGGTTGTGTTCGAGCTGGTTGTGTTCGAGCTGGTTGTGTTCGAGCTGGTTGTGTTCGAGCTGGTTGTGTTCGAGCTGGTTGTGTTCGAGCTGGTTGTGTTCGAGCTGGTTGTGTTCGAGCTGGTTGTGTTCGAGCTGGTTGTGTTCGAGCTGGTTGTGTTCGAGCTGGTTGTGTTCGAGCTGGTTGTGTTCGAGCTGGTTGTGTTCGAGCTGGTTGTGTTCGAGCTGGTTGTGTTCGAGCTGGTTGTGTTCGAGCTGGTTGTGTTCGAGCTGGTTGTGTTCGAGCTGGTTGTGTTCGAGCTGGTTGTGTTCGAGCTGGTTGTGTTCGAGCTGGTTGTGTTCGAGCTGGTTGTGTTCGAGCTGGTTGTGTTCGAGCTGGTTGTGTTCGAGCTGGTTGTGTTCGAGCTGGTTGTGTTCGAGCTGGTTGTGTTCGAGCTGGTTGTGTTCGAGCTGGTTGTGTTCGAGCTGGTTGTGTTCGAGCTGGTTGTGTTCGAGCTGGTTGTGTTCGAGCTGGTTGTGTTCGAGCTGGTTGTGTTCGAGCTGGTTGTGTTCGAGCTGGTTGTGTTCGAGCTGGTTGTGTTCGAGCTGGTTGTGTTCGAGCTGGTTGTGTTCGAGCTGGTTGTGTTCGAGCTGGTTGTGTTCGAGCTGGTTGTGTTCGAGCTGGTTGTGTTCGAGCTGGTTGTGTTCGAGCTGGTTGTGTTCGAGCTGGTTGTGTTCGAGCTGGTTGTGTTCGAGCTGGTTGTGTTCGAGCTGGTTGTGTTCGAGCTGGTTGTGTTCGAGCTGGTTGTGTTCGAGCTGGTTGTGTTCGAGCTGGTTGTGTTCGAGCTGGTTGTGTTCGAGCTGGTTGTGTTCGAGCTGGTTGTGTTCGAGCTGGTTGTGTTCGAGCTGGTTGTGTTCGAGCTGGTTGTGTTCGAGCTGGTTGTGTTCGAGCTGGTTGTGTTCGAGCTGGTTGTGTTCGAGCTGGTTGTGTTCGAGCTGGTTGTGTTCGAGCTGGTTGTGTTCGAGCTGGTTGTGTTCGAGCTGGTTGTGTTCGAGCTGGTTGTGTTCGAGCTGGTTGTGTTCGAGCTGGTTGTGTTCGAGCTGGTTGTGTTCGAGCTGGTTGTGTTCGAGCTGGTTGTGTTCGAGCTGGTTGTGTTCGAGCTGGTTGTGTTCGAGCTGGTTGTGTTCGAGCTGGTTGTGTTCGAGCTGGTTGTGTTCGAGCTGGTTGTGTTCGAGCTGGTTGTGTTCGAGCTGGTTGTGTTCGAGCTGGTTGTGTTCGAGCTGGTTGTGTTCGAGCTGGTTGTGTTCGAGCTGGTTGTGTTCGAGCTGGTTGTGTTCGAGCTGGTTGTGTTCGAGCTGGTTGTGTTCGAGCTGGTTGTGTTCGAGCTGGTTGTGTTCGAGCTGGTTGTGTTCGAGCTGGTTGTGTTCGAGCTGGTTGTGTTCGAGCTGGTTGTGTTCGAGCTGGTTGTGTTCGAGCTGGTTGTGTTCGAGCTGGTTGTGTTCGAGCTGGTTGTGTTCGAGCTGGTTGTGTTCGAGCTGGTTGTGTTCGAGCTGGTTGTGTTCGAGCTGGTTGTGTTCGAGCTGGTTGTGTTCGAGCTGGTTGTGTTCGAGCTGGTTGTGTTCGAGCTGGTTGTGTTCGAGCTGGTTGTGTTCGAGCTGGTTGTGTTCGAGCTGGTTGTGTTCGAGCTGGTTGTGTTCGAGCTGGTTGTGTTCGAGCTGGTTGTGTTCGAGCTGGTTGTGTTCGAGCTGGTTGTGTTCGAGCTGGTTGTGTTCGAGCTGGTTGTGTTCGAGCTGGTTGTGTTCGAGCTGGTTGTGTTCGAGCTGGTTGTGTTCGAGCTGGTTGTGTTCGAGCTGGTTGTGTTCGAGCTGGTTGTGTTCGAGCTGGTTGTGTTCGAGCTGGTTGTGTTCGAGCTGGTTGTGTTCGAGCTGGTTGTGTTCGAGCTGGTTGTGTTCGAGCTGGTTGTGTTCGAGCTGGTTGTGTTCGAGCTGGTTGTGTTCGAGCTGGTTGTGTTCGAGCTGGTTGTGTTCGAGCTGGTTGTGTTCGAGCTGGTTGTGTTCGAGCTGGTTGTGTTCGAGCTGGTTGTGTTCGAGCTGGTTGTGTTCGAGCTGGTTGTGTTCGAGCTGGTTGTGTTCGAGCTGGTTGTGTTCGAGCTGGTTGTGTTCGAGCTGGTTGTGTTCGAGCTGGTTGTGTTCGAGCTGGTTGTGTTCGAGCTGGTTGTGTTCGAGCTGGTTGTGTTCGAGCTGGTTGTGTTCGAGCTGGTTGTGTTCGAGCTGGTTGTGTTCGAGCTGGTTGTGTTCGAGCTGGTTGTGTTCGAGCTGGTTGTGTTCGAGCTGGTTGTGTTCGAGCTGGTTGTGTTCGAGCTGGTTGTGTTCGAGCTGGTTGTGTTCGAGCTGGTTGTGTTCGAGCTGGTTGTGTTCGAGCTGGTTGTGTTCGAGCTGGTTGTGTTCGAGCTGGTTGTGTTCGAGCTGGTTGTGTTCGAGCTGGTTGTGTTCGAGCTGGTTGTGTTCGAGCTGGTTGTGTTCGAGCTGGTTGTGTTCGAGCTGGTTGTGTTCGAGCTGGTTGTGTTCGAGCTGGTTGTGTTCGAGCTGGTTGTGTTCGAGCTGGTTGTGTTCGAGCTGGTTGTGTTCGAGCTGGTTGTGTTCGAGCTGGTTGTGTTCGAGCTGGTTGTGTTCGAGCTGGTTGTGTTCGAGCTGGTTGTGTTCGAGCTGGTTGTGTTCGAGCTGGTTGTGTTCGAGCTGGTTGTGTTCGAGCTGGTTGTGTTCGAGCTGGTTGTGTTCGAGCTGGTTGTGTTCGAGCTGGTTGTGTTCGAGCTGGTTGTGTTCGAGCTGGTTGTGTTCGAGCTGGTTGTGTTCGAGCTGGTTGTGTTCGAGCTGGTTGTGTTCGAGCTGGTTGTGTTCGAGCTGGTTGTGTTCGAGCTGGTTGTGTTCGAGCTGGTTGTGTTCGAGCTGGTTGTGTTCGAGCTGGTTGTGTTCGAGCTGGTTGTGTTCGAGCTGGTTGTGTTCGAGCTGGTTGTGTTCGAGCTGGTTGTGTTCGAGCTGGTTGTGTTCGAGCTGGTTGTGTTCGAGCTGGTTGTGTTCGAGCTGGTTGTGTTCGAGCTGGTTGTGTTCGAGCTGGTTGTGTTCGAGCTGGTTGTGTTCGAGCTGGTTGTGTTCGAGCTGGTTGTGTTCGAGCTGGTTGTGTTCGAGCTGGTTGTGTTCGAGCTGGTTGTGTTCGAGCTGGTTGTGTTCGAGCTGGTTGTGTTCGAGCTGGTTGTGTTCGAGCTGGTTGTGTTCGAGCTGGTTGTGTTCGAGCTGGTTGTGTTCGAGCTGGTTGTGTTCGAGCTGGTTGTGTTCGAGCTGGTTGTGTTCGAGCTGGTTGTGTTCGAGCTGGTTGTGTTCGAGCTGGTTGTGTTCGAGCTGGTTGTGTTCGAGCTGGTTGTGTTCGAGCTGGTTGTGTTCGAGCTGGTTGTGTTCGAGCTGGTTGTGTTCGAGCTGGTTGTGTTCGAGCTGGTTGTGTTCGAGCTGGTTGTGTTCGAGCTGGTTGTGTTCGAGCTGGTTGTGTTCGAGCTGGTTGTGTTCGAGCTGGTTGTGTTCGAGCTGGTTGTGTTCGAGCTGGTTGTGTTCGAGCTGGTTGTGTTCGAGCTGGTTGTGTTCGAGCTGGTTGTGTTCGAGCTGGTTGTGTTCGAGCTGGTTGTGTTCGAGCTGGTTGTGTTCGAGCTGGTTGTGTTCGAGCTGGTTGTGTTCGAGCTGGTTGTGTTCGAGCTGGTTGTGTTCGAGCTGGTTGTGTTCGAGCTGGTTGTGTTCGAGCTGGTTGTGTTCGAGCTGGTTGTGTTCGAGCTGGTTGTGTTCGAGCTGGTTGTGTTCGAGCTGGTTGTGTTCGAGCTGGTTGTGTTCGAGCTGGTTGTGTTCGAGCTGGTTGTGTTCGAGCTGGTTGTGTTCGAGCTGGTTGTGTTCGAGCTGGTTGTGTTCGAGCTGGTTGTGTTCGAGCTGGTTGTGTTCGAGCTGGTTGTGTTCGAGCTGGTTGTGTTCGAGCTGGTTGTGTTCGAGCTGGTTGTGTTCGAGCTGGTTGTGTTCGAGCTGGTTGTGTTCGAGCTGGTTGTGTTCGAGCTGGTTGTGTTCGAGCTGGTTGTGTTCGAGCTGGTTGTGTTCGAGCTGGTTGTGTTCGAGCTGGTTGTGTTCGAGCTGGTTGTGTTCGAGCTGGTTGTGTTCGAGCTGGTTGTGTTCGAGCTGGTTGTGTTCGAGCTGGTTGTGTTCGAGCTGGTTGTGTTCGAGCTGGTTGTGTTCGAGCTGGTTGTGTTCGAGCTGGTTGTGTTCGAGCTGGTTGTGTTCGAGCTGGTTGTGTTCGAGCTGGTTGTGTTCGAGCTGGTTGTGTTCGAGCTGGTTGTGTTCGAGCTGGTTGTGTTCGAGCTGGTTGTGTTCGAGCTGGTTGTGTTCGAGCTGGTTGTGTTCGAGCTGGTTGTGTTCGAGCTGGTTGTGTTCGAGCTGGTTGTGTTCGAGCTGGTTGTGTTCGAGCTGGTTGTGTTCGAGCTGGTTGTGTTCGAGCTGGTTGTGTTCGAGCTGGTTGTGTTCGAGCTGGTTGTGTTCGAGCTGGTTGTGTTCGAGCTGGTTGTGTTCGAGCTGGTTGTGTTCGAGCTGGTTGTGTTCGAGCTGGTTGTGTTCGAGCTGGTTGTGTTCGAGCTGGTTGTGTTCGAGCTGGTTGTGTTCGAGCTGGTTGTGTTCGAGCTGGTTGTGTTCGAGCTGGTTGTGTTCGAGCTGGTTGTGTTCGAGCTGGTTGTGTTCGAGCTGGTTGTGTTCGAGCTGGTTGTGTTCGAGCTGGTTGTGTTCGAGCTGGTTGTGTTCGAGCTGGTTGTGTTCGAGCTGGTTGTGTTCGAGCTGGTTGTGTTCGAGCTGGTTGTGTTCGAGCTGGTTGTGTTCGAGCTGGTTGTGTTCGAGCTGGTTGTGTTCGAGCTGGTTGTGTTCGAGCTGGTTGTGTTCGAGCTGGTTGTGTTCGAGCTGGTTGTGTTCGAGCTGGTTGTGTTCGAGCTGGTTGTGTTCGAGCTGGTTGTGTTCGAGCTGGTTGTGTTCGAGCTGGTTGTGTTCGAGCTGGTTGTGTTCGAGCTGGTTGTGTTCGAGCTGGTTGTGTTCGAGCTGGTTGTGTTCGAGCTGGTTGTGTTCGAGCTGGTTGTGTTCGAGCTGGTTGTGTTCGAGCTGGTTGTGTTCGAGCTGGTTGTGTTCGAGCTGGTTGTGTTCGAGCTGGTTGTGTTCGAGCTGGTTGTGTTCGAGCTGGTTGTGTTCGAGCTGGTTGTGTTCGAGCTGGTTGTGTTCGAGCTGGTTGTGTTCGAGCTGGTTGTGTTCGAGCTGGTTGTGTTCGAGCTGGTTGTGTTCGAGCTGGTTGTGTTCGAGCTGGTTGTGTTCGAGCTGGTTGTGTTCGAGCTGGTTGTGTTCGAGCTGGTTGTGTTCGAGCTGGTTGTGTTCGAGCTGGTTGTGTTCGAGCTGGTTGTGTTCGAGCTGGTTGTGTTCGAGCTGGTTGTGTTCGAGCTGGTTGTGTTCGAGCTGGTTGTGTTCGAGCTGGTTGTGTTCGAGCTGGTTGTGTTCGAGCTGGTTGTGTTCGAGCTGGTTGTGTTCGAGCTGGTTGTGTTCGAGCTGGTTGTGTTCGAGCTGGTTGTGTTCGAGCTGGTTGTGTTCGAGCTGGTTGTGTTCGAGCTGGTTGTGTTCGAGCTGGTTGTGTTCGAGCTGGTTGTGTTCGAGCTGGTTGTGTTCGAGCTGGTTGTGTTCGAGCTGGTTGTGTTCGAGCTGGTTGTGTTCGAGCTGGTTGTGTTCGAGCTGGTTGTGTTCGAGCTGGTTGTGTTCGAGCTGGTTGTGTTCGAGCTGGTTGTGTTCGAGCTGGTTGTGTTCGAGCTGGTTGTGTTCGAGCTGGTTGTGTTCGAGCTGGTTGTGTTCGAGCTGGTTGTGTTCGAGCTGGTTGTGTTCGAGCTGGTTGTGTTCGAGCTGGTTGTGTTCGAGCTGGTTGTGTTCGAGCTGGTTGTGTTCGAGCTGGTTGTGTTCGAGCTGGTTGTGTTCGAGCTGGTTGTGTTCGAGCTGGTTGTGTTCGAGCTGGTTGTGTTCGAGCTGGTTGTGTTCGAGCTGGTTGTGTTCGAGCTGGTTGTGTTCGAGCTGGTTGTGTTCGAGCTGGTTGTGTTCGAGCTGGTTGTGTTCGAGCTGGTTGTGTTCGAGCTGGTTGTGTTCGAGCTGGTTGTGTTCGAGCTGGTTGTGTTCGAGCTGGTTGTGTTCGAGCTGGTTGTGTTCGAGCTGGTTGTGTTCGAGCTGGTTGTGTTCGAGCTGGTTGTGTTCGAGCTGGTTGTGTTCGAGCTGGTTGTGTTCGAGCTGGTTGTGTTCGAGCTGGTTGTGTTCGAGCTGGTTGTGTTCGAGCTGGTTGTGTTCGAGCTGGTTGTGTTCGAGCTGGTTGTGTTCGAGCTGGTTGTGTTCGAGCTGGTTGTGTTCGAGCTGGTTGTGTTCGAGCTGGTTGTGTTCGAGCTGGTTGTGTTCGAGCTGGTTGTGTTCGAGCTGGTTGTGTTCGAGCTGGTTGTGTTCGAGCTGGTTGTGTTCGAGCTGGTTGTGTTCGAGCTGGTTGTGTTCGAGCTGGTTGTGTTCGAGCTGGTTGTGTTCGAGCTGGTTGTGTTCGAGCTGGTTGTGTTCGAGCTGGTTGTGTTCGAGCTGGTTGTGTTCGAGCTGGTTGTGTTCGAGCTGGTTGTGTTCGAGCTGGTTGTGTTCGAGCTGGTTGTGTTCGAGCTGGTTGTGTTCGAGCTGGTTGTGTTCGAGCTGGTTGTGTTCGAGCTGGTTGTGTTCGAGCTGGTTGTGTTCGAGCTGGTTGTGTTCGAGCTGGTTGTGTTCGAGCTGGTTGTGTTCGAGCTGGTTGTGTTCGAGCTGGTTGTGTTCGAGCTGGTTGTGTTCGAGCTGGTTGTGTTCGAGCTGGTTGTGTTCGAGCTGGTTGTGTTCGAGCTGGTTGTGTTCGAGCTGGTTGTGTTCGAGCTGGTTGTGTTCGAGCTGGTTGTGTTCGAGCTGGTTGTGTTCGAGCTGGTTGTGTTCGAGCTGGTTGTGTTCGAGCTGGTTGTGTTCGAGCTGGTTGTGTTCGAGCTGGTTGTGTTCGAGCTGGTTGTGTTCGAGCTGGTTGTGTTCGAGCTGGTTGTGTTCGAGCTGGTTGTGTTCGAGCTGGTTGTGTTCGAGCTGGTTGTGTTCGAGCTGGTTGTGTTCGAGCTGGTTGTGTTCGAGCTGGTTGTGTTCGAGCTGGTTGTGTTCGAGCTGGTTGTGTTCGAGCTGGTTGTGTTCGAGCTGGTTGTGTTCGAGCTGGTTGTGTTCGAGCTGGTTGTGTTCGAGCTGGTTGTGTTCGAGCTGGTTGTGTTCGAGCTGGTTGTGTTCGAGCTGGTTGTGTTCGAGCTGGTTGTGTTCGAGCTGGTTGTGTTCGAGCTGGTTGTGTTCGAGCTGGTTGTGTTCGAGCTGGTTGTGTTCGAGCTGGTTGTGTTCGAGCTGGTTGTGTTCGAGCTGGTTGTGTTCGAGCTGGTTGTGTTCGAGCTGGTTGTGTTCGAGCTGGTTGTGTTCGAGCTGGTTGTGTTCGAGCTGGTTGTGTTCGAGCTGGTTGTGTTCGAGCTGGTTGTGTTCGAGCTGGTTGTGTTCGAGCTGGTTGTGTTCGAGCTGGTTGTGTTCGAGCTGGTTGTGTTCGAGCTGGTTGTGTTCGAGCTGGTTGTGTTCGAGCTGGTTGTGTTCGAGCTGGTTGTGTTCGAGCTGGTTGTGTTCGAGCTGGTTGTGTTCGAGCTGGTTGTGTTCGAGCTGGTTGTGTTCGAGCTGGTTGTGTTCGAGCTGGTTGTGTTCGAGCTGGTTGTGTTCGAGCTGGTTGTGTTCGAGCTGGTTGTGTTCGAGCTGGTTGTGTTCGAGCTGGTTGTGTTCGAGCTGGTTGTGTTCGAGCTGGTTGTGTTCGAGCTGGTTGTGTTCGAGCTGGTTGTGTTCGAGCTGGTTGTGTTCGAGCTGGTTGTGTTCGAGCTGGTTGTGTTCGAGCTGGTTGTGTTCGAGCTGGTTGTGTTCGAGCTGGTTGTGTTCGAGCTGGTTGTGTTCGAGCTGGTTGTGTTCGAGCTGGTTGTGTTCGAGCTGGTTGTGTTCGAGCTGGTTGTGTTCGAGCTGGTTGTGTTCGAGCTGGTTGTGTTCGAGCTGGTTGTGTTCGAGCTGGTTGTGTTCGAGCTGGTTGTGTTCGAGCTGGTTGTGTTCGAGCTGGTTGTGTTCGAGCTGGTTGTGTTCGAGCTGGTTGTGTTCGAGCTGGTTGTGTTCGAGCTGGTTGTGTTCGAGCTGGTTGTGTTCGAGCTGGTTGTGTTCGAGCTGGTTGTGTTCGAGCTGGTTGTGTTCGAGCTGGTTGTGTTCGAGCTGGTTGTGTTCGAGCTGGTTGTGTTCGAGCTGGTTGTGTTCGAGCTGGTTGTGTTCGAGCTGGTTGTGTTCGAGCTGGTTGTGTTCGAGCTGGTTGTGTTCGAGCTGGTTGTGTTCGAGCTGGTTGTGTTCGAGCTGGTTGTGTTCGAGCTGGTTGTGTTCGAGCTGGTTGTGTTCGAGCTGGTTGTGTTCGAGCTGGTTGTGTTCGAGCTGGTTGTGTTCGAGCTGGTTGTGTTCGAGCTGGTTGTGTTCGAGCTGGTTGTGTTCGAGCTGGTTGTGTTCGAGCTGGTTGTGTTCGAGCTGGTTGTGTTCGAGCTGGTTGTGTTCGAGCTGGTTGTGTTCGAGCTGGTTGTGTTCGAGCTGGTTGTGTTCGAGCTGGTTGTGTTCGAGCTGGTTGTGTTCGAGCTGGTTGTGTTCGAGCTGGTTGTGTTCGAGCTGGTTGTGTTCGAGCTGGTTGTGTTCGAGCTGGTTGTGTTCGAGCTGGTTGTGTTCGAGCTGGTTGTGTTCGAGCTGGTTGTGTTCGAGCTGGTTGTGTTCGAGCTGGTTGTGTTCGAGCTGGTTGTGTTCGAGCTGGTTGTGTTCGAGCTGGTTGTGTTCGAGCTGGTTGTGTTCGAGCTGGTTGTGTTCGAGCTGGTTGTGTTCGAGCTGGTTGTGTTCGAGCTGGTTGTGTTCGAGCTGGTTGTGTTCGAGCTGGTTGTGTTCGAGCTGGTTGTGTTCGAGCTGGTTGTGTTCGAGCTGGTTGTGTTCGAGCTGGTTGTGTTCGAGCTGGTTGTGTTCGAGCTGGTTGTGTTCGAGCTGGTTGTGTTCGAGCTGGTTGTGTTCGAGCTGGTTGTGTTCGAGCTGGTTGTGTTCGAGCTGGTTGTGTTCGAGCTGGTTGTGTTCGAGCTGGTTGTGTTCGAGCTGGTTGTGTTCGAGCTGGTTGTGTTCGAGCTGGTTGTGTTCGAGCTGGTTGTGTTCGAGCTGGTTGTGTTCGAGCTGGTTGTGTTCGAGCTGGTTGTGTTCGAGCTGGTTGTGTTCGAGCTGGTTGTGTTCGAGCTGGTTGTGTTCGAGCTGGTTGTGTTCGAGCTGGTTGTGTTCGAGCTGGTTGTGTTCGAGCTGGTTGTGTTCGAGCTGGTTGTGTTCGAGCTGGTTGTGTTCGAGCTGGTTGTGTTCGAGCTGGTTGTGTTCGAGCTGGTTGTGTTCGAGCTGGTTGTGTTCGAGCTGGTTGTGTTCGAGCTGGTTGTGTTCGAGCTGGTTGTGTTCGAGCTGGTTGTGTTCGAGCTGGTTGTGTTCGAGCTGGTTGTGTTCGAGCTGGTTGTGTTCGAGCTGGTTGTGTTCGAGCTGGTTGTGTTCGAGCTGGTTGTGTTCGAGCTGGTTGTGTTCGAGCTGGTTGTGTTCGAGCTGGTTGTGTTCGAGCTGGTTGTGTTCGAGCTGGTTGTGTTCGAGCTGGTTGTGTTCGAGCTGGTTGTGTTCGAGCTGGTTGTGTTCGAGCTGGTTGTGTTCGAGCTGGTTGTGTTCGAGCTGGTTGTGTTCGAGCTGGTTGTGTTCGAGCTGGTTGTGTTCGAGCTGGTTGTGTTCGAGCTGGTTGTGTTCGAGCTGGTTGTGTTCGAGCTGGTTGTGTTCGAGCTGGTTGTGTTCGAGCTGGTTGTGTTCGAGCTGGTTGTGTTCGAGCTGGTTGTGTTCGAGCTGGTTGTGTTCGAGCTGGTTGTGTTCGAGCTGGTTGTGTTCGAGCTGGTTGTGTTCGAGCTGGTTGTGTTCGAGCTGGTTGTGTTCGAGCTGGTTGTGTTCGAGCTGGTTGTGTTCGAGCTGGTTGTGTTCGAGCTGGTTGTGTTCGAGCTGGTTGTGTTCGAGCTGGTTGTGTTCGAGCTGGTTGTGTTCGAGCTGGTTGTGTTCGAGCTGGTTGTGTTCGAGCTGGTTGTGTTCGAGCTGGTTGTGTTCGAGCTGGTTGTGTGTTCGAGCTGGTTGTGTTCGAGCTGGTTGTGTTCGAGCTGGTTGTGTTCGAGCTGGTTGTGTTCGAGCTGGTTGTGTTCGAGCTGGTTGTGTTCGAGCTGGTTGTGTTCGAGCTGGTTGTGTTCGAGCTGGTTGTGTTCGAGCTGGTTGTGTTCGAGCTGGTTGTGTTCGAGCTGGTTGTGTTCGAGCTGGTTGTGTTCGAGCTGGTTGTGTTCGAGCTGGTTGTGTTCGAGCTGGTTGTGTTCGAGCTGGTTGTGTTCGAGCTGGTTGTGTTCGAGCTGGTTGTGTTCGAGCTGGTTGTGTTCGAGCTGGTTGTGTTCGAGCTGGTTGTGTTCGAGCTGGTTGTGTTCGAGCTGGTTGTGTTCGAGCTGGTTGTGTTCGAGCTGGTTGTGTTCGAGCTGGTTGTGTTCGAGCTGGTTGTGTTCGAGCTGGTTGTGTTCGAGCTGGTTGTGTTCGAGCTGGTTGTGTTCGAGCTGGTTGTGTTCGAGCTGGTTGTGTTCGAGCTGGTTGTGTTCGAGCTGGTTGTGTTCGAGCTGGTTGTGTTCGAGCTGGTTGTGTTCGAGCTGGTTGTGTTCGAGCTGGTTGTGTTCGAGCTGGTTGTGTTCGAGCTGGTTGTGTTCGAGCTGGTTGTGTTCGAGCTGGTTGTGTTCGAGCTGGTTGTGTTCGAGCTGGTTGTGTTCGAGCTGGTTGTGTTCGAGCTGGTTGTGTTCGAGCTGGTTGTGTTCGAGCTGGTTGTGTTCGAGCTGGTTGTGTTCGAGCTGGTTGTGTTCGAGCTGGTTGTGTTCGAGCTGGTTGTGTTCGAGCTGGTTGTGTTCGAGCTGGTTGTGTTCGAGCTGGTTGTGTTCGAGCTGGTTGTGTTCGAGCTGGTTGTGTTCGAGCTGGTTGTGTTCGAGCTGGTTGTGTTCGAGCTGGTTGTGTTCGAGCTGGTTGTGTTCGAGCTGGTTGTGTTCGAGCTGGTTGTGTTCGAGCTGGTTGTGTTCGAGCTGGTTGTGTTCGAGCTGGTTGTGTTCGAGCTGGTTGTGTTCGAGCTGGTTGTGTTCGAGCTGGTTGTGTTCGAGCTGGTTGTGTTCGAGCTGGTTGTGTTCGAGCTGGTTGTGTTCGAGCTGGTTGTGTTCGAGCTGGTTGTGTTCGAGCTGGTTGTGTTCGAGCTGGTTGTGTTCGAGCTGGTTGTGTTCGAGCTGGTTGTGTTCGAGCTGGTTGTGTTCGAGCTGGTTGTGTTCGAGCTGGTTGTGTTCGAGCTGGTTGTGTTCGAGCTGGTTGTGTTCGAGCTGGTTGTGTTCGAGCTGGTTGTGTTCGAGCTGGTTGTGTTCGAGCTGGTTGTGTTCGAGCTGGTTGTGTTCGAGCTGGTTGTGTTCGAGCTGGTTGTGTTCGAGCTGGTTGTGTTCGAGCTGGTTGTGTTCGAGCTGGTTGTGTTCGAGCTGGTTGTGTTCGAGCTGGTTGTGTTCGAGCTGGTTGTGTTCGAGCTGGTTGTGTTCGAGCTGGTTGTGTTCGAGCTGGTTGTGTTCGAGCTGGTTGTGTTCGAGCTGGTTGTGTTCGAGCTGGTTGTGTTCGAGCTGGTTGTGTTCGAGCTGGTTGTGTTCGAGCTGGTTGTGTTCGAGCTGGTTGTGTTCGAGCTGGTTGTGTTCGAGCTGGTTGTGTTCGAGCTGGTTGTGTTCGAGCTGGTTGTGTTCGAGCTGGTTGTGTTCGAGCTGGTTGTGTTCGAGCTGGTTGTGTTCGAGCTGGTTGTGTTCGAGCTGGTTGTGTTCGAGCTGGTTGTGTTCGAGCTGGTTGTGTTCGAGCTGGTTGTGTTCGAGCTGGTTGTGTTCGAGCTGGTTGTGTTCGAGCTGGTTGTGTTCGAGCTGGTTGTGTTCGAGCTGGTTGTGTTCGAGCTGGTTGTGTTCGAGCTGGTTGTGTTCGAGCTGGTTGTGTTCGAGCTGGTTGTGTTCGAGCTGGTTGTGTTCGAGCTGGTTGTGTTCGAGCTGGTTGTGTTCGAGCTGGTTGTGTTCGAGCTGGTTGTGTTCGAGCTGGTTGTGTTCGAGCTGGTTGTGTTCGAGCTGGTTGTGTTCGAGCTGGTTGTGTTCGAGCTGGTTGTGTTCGAGCTGGTTGTGTTCGAGCTGGTTGTGTTCGAGCTGGTTGTGTTCGAGCTGGTTGTGTTCGAGCTGGTTGTGTTCGAGCTGGTTGTGTTCGAGCTGGTTGTGTTCGAGCTGGTTGTGTTCGAGCTGGTTGTGTTCGAGCTGGTTGTGTTCGAGCTGGTTGTGTTCGAGCTGGTTGTGTTCGAGCTGGTTGTGTTCGAGCTGGTTGTGTTCGAGCTGGTTGTGTTCGAGCTGGTTGTGTTCGAGCTGGTTGTGTTCGAGCTGGTTGTGTTCGAGCTGGTTGTGTTCGAGCTGGTTGTGTTCGAGCTGGTTGTGTTCGAGCTGGTTGTGTTCGAGCTGGTTGTGTTCGAGCTGGTTGTGTTCGAGCTGGTTGTGTTCGAGCTGGTTGTGTTCGAGCTGGTTGTGTTCGAGCTGGTTGTGTTCGAGCTGGTTGTGTTCGAGCTGGTTGTGTTCGAGCTGGTTGTGTTCGAGCTGGTTGTGTTCGAGCTGGTTGTGTTCGAGCTGGTTGTGTTCGAGCTGGTTGTGTTCGAGCTGGTTGTGTTCGAGCTGGTTGTGTTCGAGCTGGTTGTGTTCGAGCTGGTTGTGTTCGAGCTGGTTGTGTTCGAGCTGGTTGTGTTCGAGCTGGTTGTGTTCGAGCTGGTTGTGTTCGAGCTGGTTGTGTTCGAGCTGGTTGTGTTCGAGCTGGTTGTGTTCGAGCTGGTTGTGTTCGAGCTGGTTGTGTTCGAGCTGGTTGTGTTCGAGCTGGTTGTGTTCGAGCTGGTTGTGTTCGAGCTGGTTGTGTTCGAGCTGGTTGTGTTCGAGCTGGTTGTGTTCGAGCTGGTTGTGTTCGAGCTGGTTGTGTTCGAGCTGGTTGTGTTCGAGCTGGTTGTGTTCGAGCTGGTTGTGTTCGAGCTGGTTGTGTTCGAGCTGGTTGTGTTCGAGCTGGTTGTGTTCGAGCTGGTTGTGTTCGAGCTGGTTGTGTTCGAGCTGGTTGTGTTCGAGCTGGTTGTGTTCGAGCTGGTTGTGTTCGAGCTGGTTGTGTTCGAGCTGGTTGTGTTCGAGCTGGTTGTGTTCGAGCTGGTTGTGTTCGAGCTGGTTGTGTTCGAGCTGGTTGTGTTCGAGCTGGTTGTGTTCGAGCTGGTTGTGTTCGAGCTGGTTGTGTTCGAGCTGGTTGTGTTCGAGCTGGTTGTGTTCGAGCTGGTTGTGTTCGAGCTGGTTGTGTTCGAGCTGGTTGTGTTCGAGCTGGTTGTGTTCGAGCTGGTTGTGTTCGAGCTGGTTGTGTTCGAGCTGGTTGTGTTCGAGCTGGTTGTGTTCGAGCTGGTTGTGTTCGAGCTGGTTGTGTTCGAGCTGGTTGTGTTCGAGCTGGTTGTGTTCGAGCTGGTTGTGTTCGAGCTGGTTGTGTTCGAGCTGGTTGTGTTCGAGCTGGTTGTGTTCGAGCTGGTTGTGTTCGAGCTGGTTGTGTTCGAGCTGGTTGTGTTCGAGCTGGTTGTGTTCGAGCTGGTTGTGTTCGAGCTGGTTGTGTTCGAGCTGGTTGTGTTCGAGCTGGTTGTGTTCGAGCTGGTTGTGTTCGAGCTGGTTGTGTTCGAGCTGGTTGTGTTCGAGCTGGTTGTGTTCGAGCTGGTTGTGTTCGAGCTGGTTGTGTTCGAGCTGGTTGTGTTCGAGCTGGTTGTGTTCGAGCTGGTTGTGTTCGAGCTGGTTGTGTTCGAGCTGGTTGTGTTCGAGCTGGTTGTGTTCGAGCTGGTTGTGTTCGAGCTGGTTGTGTTCGAGCTGGTTGTGTTCGAGCTGGTTGTGTTCGAGCTGGTTGTGTTCGAGCTGGTTGTGTTCGAGCTGGTTGTGTTCGAGCTGGTTGTGTTCGAGCTGGTTGTGTTCGAGCTGGTTGTGTTCGAGCTGGTTGTGTTCGAGCTGGTTGTGTTCGAGCTGGTTGTGTTCGAGCTGGTTGTGTTCGAGCTGGTTGTGTTCGAGCTGGTTGTGTTCGAGCTGGTTGTGTTCGAGCTGGTTGTGTTCGAGCTGGTTGTGTTCGAGCTGGTTGTGTTCGAGCTGGTTGTGTTCGAGCTGGTTGTGTTCGAGCTGGTTGTGTTCGAGCTGGTTGTGTTCGAGCTGGTTGTGTTCGAGCTGGTTGTGTTCGAGCTGGTTGTGTTCGAGCTGGTTGTGTTCGAGCTGGTTGTGTTCGAGCTGGTTGTGTTCGAGCTGGTTGTGTTCGAGCTGGTTGTGTTCGAGCTGGTTGTGTTCGAGCTGGTTGTGTTCGAGCTGGTTGTGTTCGAGCTGGTTGTGTTCGAGCTGGTTGTGTTCGAGCTGGTTGTGTTCGAGCTGGTTGTGTTCGAGCTGGTTGTGTTCGAGCTGGTTGTGTTCGAGCTGGTTGTGTTCGAGCTGGTTGTGTTCGAGCTGGTTGTGTTCGAGCTGGTTGTGTTCGAGCTGGTTGTGTTCGAGCTGGTTGTGTTCGAGCTGGTTGTGTTCGAGCTGGTTGTGTTCGAGCTGGTTGTGTTCGAGCTGGTTGTGTTCGAGCTGGTTGTGTTCGAGCTGGTTGTGTTCGAGCTGGTTGTGTTCGAGCTGGTTGTGTTCGAGCTGGTTGTGTTCGAGCTGGTTGTGTTCGAGCTGGTTGTGTTCGAGCTGGTTGTGTTCGAGCTGGTTGTGTTCGAGCTGGTTGTGTTCGAGCTGGTTGTGTTCGAGCTGGTTGTGTTCGAGCTGGTTGTGTTCGAGCTGGTTGTGTTCGAGCTGGTTGTGTTCGAGCTGGTTGTGTTCGAGCTGGTTGTGTTCGAGCTGGTTGTGTTCGAGCTGGTTGTGTTCGAGCTGGTTGTGTTCGAGCTGGTTGTGTTCGAGCTGGTTGTGTTCGAGCTGGTTGTGTTCGAGCTGGTTGTGTTCGAGCTGGTTGTGTTCGAGCTGGTTGTGTTCGAGCTGGTTGTGTTCGAGCTGGTTGTGTTCGAGCTGGTTGTGTTCGAGCTGGTTGTGTTCGAGCTGGTTGTGTTCGAGCTGGTTGTGTTCGAGCTGGTTGTGTTCGAGCTGGTTGTGTTCGAGCTGGTTGTGTTCGAGCTGGTTGTGTTCGAGCTGGTTGTGTTCGAGCTGGTTGTGTTCGAGCTGGTTGTGTTCGAGCTGGTTGTGTTCGAGCTGGTTGTGTTCGAGCTGGTTGTGTTCGAGCTGGTTGT
Organism: Harpia harpyja; assembly: GCF_026419915.1. Taxonomy (NCBI): domain Eukaryota; kingdom Metazoa; phylum Chordata; class Aves; order Accipitriformes; family Accipitridae; genus Harpia; species Harpia harpyja. Next base: position 21,273 of record NW_026293377.1, read on the forward strand.
GTTCGAGCTGGTTGTGTTCGAGCTGGTTGTGTTCGAGCTGGTTGTGTTCGAGCTGGTTGTGTTCGAGCTGGTTGTGTTCGAGCTGGTTGTGTTCGAGCTGGTTGTGTTCGAGCTGGTTGTGTTCGAGCTGGTTGTGTTCGAGCTGGTTGTGTTCGAGCTGGTTGTGTTCGAGCTGGTTGTGTTCGAGCTGGTTGTGTTCGAGCTGGTTGTGTTCGAGCTGGTTGTGTTCGAGCTGGTTGTGTTCGAGCTGGTTGTGTTCGAGCTGGTTGTGTTCGAGCTGGTTGTGTTCGAGCTGGTTGTGTTCGAGCTGGTTGTGTTCGAGCTGGTTGTGTTCGAGCTGGTTGTGTTCGAGCTGGTTGTGTTCGAGCTGGTTGTGTTCGAGCTGGTTGTGTTCGAGCTGGTTGTGTTCGAGCTGGTTGTGTTCGAGCTGGTTGTGTTCGAGCTGGTTGTGTTCGAGCTGGTTGTGTTCGAGCTGGTTGTGTTCGAGCTGGTTGTGTTCGAGCTGGTTGTGTTCGAGCTGGTTGTGTTCGAGCTGGTTGTGTTCGAGCTGGTTGTGTTCGAGCTGGTTGTGTTCGAGCTGGTTGTGTTCGAGCTGGTTGTGTTCGAGCTGGTTGTGTTCGAGCTGGTTGTGTTCGAGCTGGTTGTGTTCGAGCTGGTTGTGTTCGAGCTGGTTGTGTTCGAGCTGGTTGTGTTCGAGCTGGTTGTGTTCGAGCTGGTTGTGTTCGAGCTGGTTGTGTTCGAGCTGGTTGTGTTCGAGCTGGTTGTGTTCGAGCTGGTTGTGTTCGAGCTGGTTGTGTTCGAGCTGGTTGTGTTCGAGCTGGTTGTGTTCGAGCTGGTTGTGTTCGAGCTGGTTGTGTTCGAGCTGGTTGTGTTCGAGCTGGTTGTGTTCGAGCTGGTTGTGTTCGAGCTGGTTGTGTTCGAGCTGGTTGTGTTCGAGCTGGTTGTGTTCGAGCTGGTTGTGTTCGAGCTGGTTGTGTTCGAGCTGGTTGTGTTCGAGCTGGTTGTGTTCGAGCTGGTTGTGTTCGAGCTGGTTGTGTTCGAGCTGGTTGTGTTCGAGCTGGTTGTGTTCGAGCTGGTTGTGTTCGAGCTGGTTGTGTTCGAGCTGGTTGTGTTCGAGCTGGTTGTGTTCGAGCTGGTTGTGTTCGAGCTGGTTGTGTTCGAGCTGGTTGTGTTCGAGCTGGTTGTGTTCGAGCTGGTTGTGTTCGAGCTGGTTGTGTTCGAGCTGGTTGTGTTCGAGCTGGTTGTGTTCGAGCTGGTTGTGTTCGAGCTGGTTGTGTTCGAGCTGGTTGTGTTCGAGCTGGTTGTGTTCGAGCTGGTTGTGTTCGAGCTGGTTGTGTTCGAGCTGGTTGTGTTCGAGCTGGTTGTGTTCGAGCTGGTTGTGTTCGAGCTGGTTGTGTTCGAGCTGGTTGTGTTCGAGCTGGTTGTGTTCGAGCTGGTTGTGTTCGAGCTGGTTGTGTTCGAGCTGGTTGTGTTCGAGCTGGTTGTGTTCGAGCTGGTTGTGTTCGAGCTGGTTGTGTTCGAGCTGGTTGTGTTCGAGCTGGTTGTGTTCGAGCTGGTTGTGTTCGAGCTGGTTGTGTTCGAGCTGGTTGTGTTCGAGCTGGTTGTGTTCGAGCTGGTTGTGTTCGAGCTGGTTGTGTTCGAGCTGGTTGTGTTCGAGCTGGTTGTGTTCGAGCTGGTTGTGTTCGAGCTGGTTGTGTTCGAGCTGGTTGTGTTCGAGCTGGTTGTGTTCGAGCTGGTTGTGTTCGAGCTGGTTGTGTTCGAGCTGGTTGTGTTCGAGCTGGTTGTGTTCGAGCTGGTTGTGTTCGAGCTGGTTGTGTTCGAGCTGGTTGTGTTCGAGCTGGTTGTGTTCGAGCTGGTTGTGTTCGAGCTGGTTGTGTTCGAGCTGGTTGTGTTCGAGCTGGTTGTGTTCGAGCTGGTTGTGTTCGAGCTGGTTGTGTTCGAGCTGGTTGTGTTCGAGCTGGTTGTGTTCGAGCTGGTTGTGTTCGAGCTGGTTGTGTTCGAGCTGGTTGTGTTCGAGCTGGTTGTGTTCGAGCTGGTTGTGTTCGAGCTGGTTGTGTTCGAGCTGGTTGTGTTCGAGCTGGTTGTGTTCGAGCTGGTTGTGTTCGAGCTGGTTGTGTTCGAGCTGGTTGTGTTCGAGCTGGTTGTGTTCGAGCTGGTTGTGTTCGAGCTGGTTGTGTTCGAGCTGGTTGTGTTCGAGCTGGTTGTGTTCGAGCTGGTTGTGTTCGAGCTGGTTGTGTTCGAGCTGGTTGTGTTCGAGCTGGTTGTGTTCGAGCTGGTTGTGTTCGAGCTGGTTGTGTTCGAGCTGGTTGTGTTCGAGCTGGTTGTGTTCGAGCTGGTTGTGTTCGAGCTGGTTGTGTTCGAGCTGGTTGTGTTCGAGCTGGTTGTGTTCGAGCTGGTTGTGTTCGAGCTGGTTGTGTTCGAGCTGGTTGTGTTCGAGCTGGTTGTGTTCGAGCTGGTTGTGTTCGAGCTGGTTGTGTTCGAGCTGGTTGTGTTCGAGCTGGTTGTGTTCGAGCTGGTTGTGTTCGAGCTGGTTGTGTTCGAGCTGGTTGTGTTCGAGCTGGTTGTGTTCGAGCTGGTTGTGTTCGAGCTGGTTGTGTTCGAGCTGGTTGTGTTCGAGCTGGTTGTGTTCGAGCTGGTTGTGTTCGAGCTGGTTGTGTTCGAGCTGGTTGTGTTCGAGCTGGTTGTGTTCGAGCTGGTTGTGTTCGAGCTGGTTGTGTTCGAGCTGGTTGTGTTCGAGCTGGTTGTGTTCGAGCTGGTTGTGTTCGAGCTGGTTGTGTTCGAGCTGGTTGTGTTCGAGCTGGTTGTGTTCGAGCTGGTTGTGTTCGAGCTGGTTGTGTTCGAGCTGGTTGTGTTCGAGCTGGTTGTGTTCGAGCTGGTTGTGTTCGAGCTGGTTGTGTTCGAGCTGGTTGTGTTCGAGCTGGTTGTGTTCGAGCTGGTTGTGTTCGAGCTGGTTGTGTTCGAGCTGGTTGTGTTCGAGCTGGTTGTGTTCGAGCTGGTTGTGTTCGAGCTGGTTGTGTTCGAGCTGGTTGTGTTCGAGCTGGTTGTGTTCGAGCTGGTTGTGTTCGAGCTGGTTGTGTTCGAGCTGGTTGTGTTCGAGCTGGTTGTGTTCGAGCTGGTTGTGTTCGAGCTGGTTGTGTTCGAGCTGGTTGTGTTCGAGCTGGTTGTGTTCGAGCTGGTTGTGTTCGAGCTGGTTGTGTTCGAGCTGGTTGTGTTCGAGCTGGTTGTGTTCGAGCTGGTTGTGTTCGAGCTGGTTGTGTTCGAGCTGGTTGTGTTCGAGCTGGTTGTGTTCGAGCTGGTTGTGTTCGAGCTGGTTGTGTTCGAGCTGGTTGTGTTCGAGCTGGTTGTGTTCGAGCTGGTTGTGTTCGAGCTGGTTGTGTTCGAGCTGGTTGTGTTCGAGCTGGTTGTGTTCGAGCTGGTTGTGTTCGAGCTGGTTGTGTTCGAGCTGGTTGTGTTCGAGCTGGTTGTGTTCGAGCTGGTTGTGTTCGAGCTGGTTGTGTTCGAGCTGGTTGTGTTCGAGCTGGTTGTGTTCGAGCTGGTTGTGTTCGAGCTGGTTGTGTTCGAGCTGGTTGTGTTCGAGCTGGTTGTGTTCGAGCTGGTTGTGTTCGAGCTGGTTGTGTTCGAGCTGGTTGTGTTCGAGCTGGTTGTGTTCGAGCTGGTTGTGTTCGAGCTGGTTGTGTTCGAGCTGGTTGTGTTCGAGCTGGTTGTGTTCGAGCTGGTTGTGTTCGAGCTGGTTGTGTTCGAGCTGGTTGTGTTCGAGCTGGTTGTGTTCGAGCTGGTTGTGTTCGAGCTGGTTGTGTTCGAGCTGGTTGTGTTCGAGCTGGTTGTGTTCGAGCTGGTTGTGTTCGAGCTGGTTGTGTTCGAGCTGGTTGTGTTCGAGCTGGTTGTGTTCGAGCTGGTTGTGTTCGAGCTGGTTGTGTTCGAGCTGGTTGTGTTCGAGCTGGTTGTGTTCGAGCTGGTTGTGTTCGAGCTGGTTGTGTTCGAGCTGGTTGTGTTCGAGCTGGTTGTGTTCGAGCTGGTTGTGTTCGAGCTGGTTGTGTTCGAGCTGGTTGTGTTCGAGCTGGTTGTGTTCGAGCTGGTTGTGTTCGAGCTGGTTGTGTTCGAGCTGGTTGTGTTCGAGCTGGTTGTGTTCGAGCTGGTTGTGTTCGAGCTGGTTGTGTTCGAGCTGGTTGTGTTCGAGCTGGTTGTGTTCGAGCTGGTTGTGTTCGAGCTGGTTGTGTTCGAGCTGGTTGTGTTCGAGCTGGTTGTGTTCGAGCTGGTTGTGTTCGAGCTGGTTGTGTTCGAGCTGGTTGTGTTCGAGCTGGTTGTGTTCGAGCTGGTTGTGTTCGAGCTGGTTGTGTTCGAGCTGGTTGTGTTCGAGCTGGTTGTGTTCGAGCTGGTTGTGTTCGAGCTGGTTGTGTTCGAGCTGGTTGTGTTCGAGCTGGTTGTGTTCGAGCTGGTTGTGTTCGAGCTGGTTGTGTTCGAGCTGGTTGTGTTCGAGCTGGTTGTGTTCGAGCTGGTTGTGTTCGAGCTGGTTGTGTTCGAGCTGGTTGTGTTCGAGCTGGTTGTGTTCGAGCTGGTTGTGTTCGAGCTGGTTGTGTTCGAGCTGGTTGTGTTCGAGCTGGTTGTGTTCGAGCTGGTTGTGTTCGAGCTGGTTGTGTTCGAGCTGGTTGTGTTCGAGCTGGTTGTGTTCGAGCTGGTTGTGTTCGAGCTGGTTGTGTTCGAGCTGGTTGTGTTCGAGCTGGTTGTGTTCGAGCTGGTTGTGTTCGAGCTGGTTGTGTTCGAGCTGGTTGTGTTCGAGCTGGTTGTGTTCGAGCTGGTTGTGTTCGAGCTGGTTGTGTTCGAGCTGGTTGTGTTCGAGCTGGTTGTGTTCGAGCTGGTTGTGTTCGAGCTGGTTGTGTTCGAGCTGGTTGTGTTCGAGCTGGTTGTGTTCGAGCTGGTTGTGTTCGAGCTGGTTGTGTTCGAGCTGGTTGTGTTCGAGCTGGTTGTGTTCGAGCTGGTTGTGTTCGAGCTGGTTGTGTTCGAGCTGGTTGTGTTCGAGCTGGTTGTGTTCGAGCTGGTTGTGTTCGAGCTGGTTGTGTTCGAGCTGGTTGTGTTCGAGCTGGTTGTGTTCGAGCTGGTTGTGTTCGAGCTGGTTGTGTTCGAGCTGGTTGTGTTCGAGCTGGTTGTGTTCGAGCTGGTTGTGTTCGAGCTGGTTGTGTTCGAGCTGGTTGTGTTCGAGCTGGTTGTGTTCGAGCTGGTTGTGTTCGAGCTGGTTGTGTTCGAGCTGGTTGTGTTCGAGCTGGTTGTGTTCGAGCTGGTTGTGTTCGAGCTGGTTGTGTTCGAGCTGGTTGTGTTCGAGCTGGTTGTGTTCGAGCTGGTTGTGTTCGAGCTGGTTGTGTTCGAGCTGGTTGTGTTCGAGCTGGTTGTGTTCGAGCTGGTTGTGTTCGAGCTGGTTGTGTTCGAGCTGGTTGTGTTCGAGCTGGTTGTGTTCGAGCTGGTTGTGTTCGAGCTGGTTGTGTTCGAGCTGGTTGTGTTCGAGCTGGTTGTGTTCGAGCTGGTTGTGTTCGAGCTGGTTGTGTTCGAGCTGGTTGTGTTCGAGCTGGTTGTGTTCGAGCTGGTTGTGTTCGAGCTGGTTGTGTTCGAGCTGGTTGTGTTCGAGCTGGTTGTGTTCGAGCTGGTTGTGTTCGAGCTGGTTGTGTTCGAGCTGGTTGTGTTCGAGCTGGTTGTGTTCGAGCTGGTTGTGTTCGAGCTGGTTGTGTTCGAGCTGGTTGTGTTCGAGCTGGTTGTGTTCGAGCTGGTTGTGTTCGAGCTGGTTGTGTTCGAGCTGGTTGTGTTCGAGCTGGTTGTGTTCGAGCTGGTTGTGTTCGAGCTGGTTGTGTTCGAGCTGGTTGTGTTCGAGCTGGTTGTGTTCGAGCTGGTTGTGTTCGAGCTGGTTGTGTTCGAGCTGGTTGTGTTCGAGCTGGTTGTGTTCGAGCTGGTTGTGTTCGAGCTGGTTGTGTTCGAGCTGGTTGTGTTCGAGCTGGTTGTGTTCGAGCTGGTTGTGTTCGAGCTGGTTGTGTTCGAGCTGGTTGTGTTCGAGCTGGTTGTGTTCGAGCTGGTTGTGTTCGAGCTGGTTGTGTTCGAGCTGGTTGTGTTCGAGCTGGTTGTGTTCGAGCTGGTTGTGTTCGAGCTGGTTGTGTTCGAGCTGGTTGTGTTCGAGCTGGTTGTGTTCGAGCTGGTTGTGTTCGAGCTGGTTGTGTTCGAGCTGGTTGTGTTCGAGCTGGTTGTGTTCGAGCTGGTTGTGTTCGAGCTGGTTGTGTTCGAGCTGGTTGTGTTCGAGCTGGTTGTGTTCGAGCTGGTTGTGTTCGAGCTGGTTGTGTTCGAGCTGGTTGTGTTCGAGCTGGTTGTGTTCGAGCTGGTTGTGTTCGAGCTGGTTGTGTTCGAGCTGGTTGTGTTCGAGCTGGTTGTGTTCGAGCTGGTTGTGTTCGAGCTGGTTGTGTTCGAGCTGGTTGTGTTCGAGCTGGTTGTGTTCGAGCTGGTTGTGTTCGAGCTGGTTGTGTTCGAGCTGGTTGTGTTCGAGCTGGTTGTGTTCGAGCTGGTTGTGTTCGAGCTGGTTGTGTTCGAGCTGGTTGTGTTCGAGCTGGTTGTGTTCGAGCTGGTTGTGTTCGAGCTGGTTGTGTTCGAGCTGGTTGTGTTCGAGCTGGTTGTGTTCGAGCTGGTTGTGTTCGAGCTGGTTGTGTTCGAGCTGGTTGTGTTCGAGCTGGTTGTGTTCGAGCTGGTTGTGTTCGAGCTGGTTGTGTTCGAGCTGGTTGTGTTCGAGCTGGTTGTGTTCGAGCTGGTTGTGTTCGAGCTGGTTGTGTTCGAGCTGGTTGTGTTCGAGCTGGTTGTGTTCGAGCTGGTTGTGTTCGAGCTGGTTGTGTTCGAGCTGGTTGTGTTCGAGCTGGTTGTGTTCGAGCTGGTTGTGTTCGAGCTGGTTGTGTTCGAGCTGGTTGTGTTCGAGCTGGTTGTGTTCGAGCTGGTTGTGTTCGAGCTGGTTGTGTTCGAGCTGGTTGTGTTCGAGCTGGTTGTGTTCGAGCTGGTTGTGTTCGAGCTGGTTGTGTTCGAGCTGGTTGTGTTCGAGCTGGTTGTGTTCGAGCTGGTTGTGTTCGAGCTGGTTGTGTTCGAGCTGGTTGTGTTCGAGCTGGTTGTGTTCGAGCTGGTTGTGTTCGAGCTGGTTGTGTTCGAGCTGGTTGTGTTCGAGCTGGTTGTGTTCGAGCTGGTTGTGTTCGAGCTGGTTGTGTTCGAGCTGGTTGTGTTCGAGCTGGTTGTGTTCGAGCTGGTTGTGTTCGAGCTGGTTGTGTTCGAGCTGGTTGTGTTCGAGCTGGTTGTGTTCGAGCTGGTTGTGTTCGAGCTGGTTGTGTTCGAGCTGGTTGTGTTCGAGCTGGTTGTGTTCGAGCTGGTTGTGTTCGAGCTGGTTGTGTTCGAGCTGGTTGTGTTCGAGCTGGTTGTGTTCGAGCTGGTTGTGTTCGAGCTGGTTGTGTTCGAGCTGGTTGTGTTCGAGCTGGTTGTGTTCGAGCTGGTTGTGTTCGAGCTGGTTGTGTTCGAGCTGGTTGTGTTCGAGCTGGTTGTGTTCGAGCTGGTTGTGTTCGAGCTGGTTGTGTTCGAGCTGGTTGTGTTCGAGCTGGTTGTGTTCGAGCTGGTTGTGTTCGAGCTGGTTGTGTTCGAGCTGGTTGTGTTCGAGCTGGTTGTGTTCGAGCTGGTTGTGTTCGAGCTGGTTGTGTTCGAGCTGGTTGTGTTCGAGCTGGTTGTGTTCGAGCTGGTTGTGTTCGAGCTGGTTGTGTTCGAGCTGGTTGTGTTCGAGCTGGTTGTGTTCGAGCTGGTTGTGTTCGAGCTGGTTGTGTTCGAGCTGGTTGTGTTCGAGCTGGTTGTGTTCGAGCTGGTTGTGTTCGAGCTGGTTGTGTTCGAGCTGGTTGTGTTCGAGCTGGTTGTGTTCGAGCTGGTTGTGTTCGAGCTGGTTGTGTTCGAGCTGGTTGTGTTCGAGCTGGTTGTGTTCGAGCTGGTTGTGTTCGAGCTGGTTGTGTTCGAGCTGGTTGTGTTCGAGCTGGTTGTGTTCGAGCTGGTTGTGTTCGAGCTGGTTGTGTTCGAGCTGGTTGTGTTCGAGCTGGTTGTGTTCGAGCTGGTTGTGTTCGAGCTGGTTGTGTTCGAGCTGGTTGTGTTCGAGCTGGTTGTGTTCGAGCTGGTTGTGTTCGAGCTGGTTGTGTTCGAGCTGGTTGTGTTCGAGCTGGTTGTGTTCGAGCTGGTTGTGTTCGAGCTGGTTGTGTTCGAGCTGGTTGTGTTCGAGCTGGTTGTGTTCGAGCTGGTTGTGTTCGAGCTGGTTGTGTTCGAGCTGGTTGTGTTCGAGCTGGTTGTGTTCGAGCTGGTTGTGTTCGAGCTGGTTGTGTTCGAGCTGGTTGTGTTCGAGCTGGTTGTGTTCGAGCTGGTTGTGTTCGAGCTGGTTGTGTTCGAGCTGGTTGTGTTCGAGCTGGTTGTGTTCGAGCTGGTTGTGTTCGAGCTGGTTGTGTTCGAGCTGGTTGTGTTCGAGCTGGTTGTGTTCGAGCTGGTTGTGTTCGAGCTGGTTGTGTTCGAGCTGGTTGTGTTCGAGCTGGTTGTGTTCGAGCTGGTTGTGTTCGAGCTGGTTGTGTTCGAGCTGGTTGTGTTCGAGCTGGTTGTGTTCGAGCTGGTTGTGTTCGAGCTGGTTGTGTTCGAGCTGGTTGTGTTCGAGCTGGTTGTGTTCGAGCTGGTTGTGTTCGAGCTGGTTGTGTTCGAGCTGGTTGTGTTCGAGCTGGTTGTGTTCGAGCTGGTTGTGTTCGAGCTGGTTGTGTTCGAGCTGGTTGTGTTCGAGCTGGTTGTGTTCGAGCTGGTTGTGTTCGAGCTGGTTGTGTTCGAGCTGGTTGTGTTCGAGCTGGTTGTGTTCGAGCTGGTTGTGTTCGAGCTGGTTGTGTTCGAGCTGGTTGTGTTCGAGCTGGTTGTGTTCGAGCTGGTTGTGTTCGAGCTGGTTGTGTTCGAGCTGGTTGTGTTCGAGCTGGTTGTGTTCGAGCTGGTTGTGTTCGAGCTGGTTGTGTTCGAGCTGGTTGTGTTCGAGCTGGTTGTGTTCGAGCTGGTTGTGTTCGAGCTGGTTGTGTTCGAGCTGGTTGTGTTCGAGCTGGTTGTGTTCGAGCTGGTTGTGTTCGAGCTGGTTGTGTTCGAGCTGGTTGTGTTCGAGCTGGTTGTGTTCGAGCTGGTTGTGTTCGAGCTGGTTGTGTTCGAGCTGGTTGTGTTCGAGCTGGTTGTGTTCGAGCTGGTTGTGTTCGAGCTGGTTGTGTTCGAGCTGGTTGTGTTCGAGCTGGTTGTGTTCGAGCTGGTTGTGTTCGAGCTGGTTGTGTTCGAGCTGGTTGTGTTCGAGCTGGTTGTGTTCGAGCTGGTTGTGTTCGAGCTGGTTGTGTTCGAGCTGGTTGTGTTCGAGCTGGTTGTGTTCGAGCTGGTTGTGTTCGAGCTGGTTGTGTTCGAGCTGGTTGTGTTCGAGCTGGTTGTGTTCGAGCTGGTTGTGTTCGAGCTGGTTGTGTTCGAGCTGGTTGTGTTCGAGCTGGTTGTGTTCGAGCTGGTTGTGTTCGAGCTGGTTGTGTTCGAGCTGGTTGTGTTCGAGCTGGTTGTGTTCGAGCTGGTTGTGTTCGAGCTGGTTGTGTTCGAGCTGGTTGTGTTCGAGCTGGTTGTGTTCGAGCTGGTTGTGTTCGAGCTGGTTGTGTTCGAGCTGGTTGTGTTCGAGCTGGTTGTGTTCGAGCTGGTTGTGTTCGAGCTGGTTGTGTTCGAGCTGGTTGTGTTCGAGCTGGTTGTGTTCGAGCTGGTTGTGTTCGAGCTGGTTGTGTTCGAGCTGGTTGTGTTCGAGCTGGTTGTGTTCGAGCTGGTTGTGTTCGAGCTGGTTGTGTTCGAGCTGGTTGTGTTCGAGCTGGTTGTGTTCGAGCTGGTTGTGTTCGAGCTGGTTGTGTTCGAGCTGGTTGTGTTCGAGCTGGTTGTGTTCGAGCTGGTTGTGTTCGAGCTGGTTGTGTTCGAGCTGGTTGTGTTCGAGCTGGTTGTGTTCGAGCTGGTTGTGTTCGAGCTGGTTGTGTTCGAGCTGGTTGTGTTCGAGCTGGTTGTGTTCGAGCTGGTTGTGTTCGAGCTGGTTGTGTTCGAGCTGGTTGTGTTCGAGCTGGTTGTGTTCGAGCTGGTTGTGTTCGAGCTGGTTGTGTTCGAGCTGGTTGTGTTCGAGCTGGTTGTGTTCGAGCTGGTTGTGTTCGAGCTGGTTGTGTTCGAGCTGGTTGTGTTCGAGCTGGTTGTGTTCGAGCTGGTTGTGTTCGAGCTGGTTGTGTTCGAGCTGGTTGTGTTCGAGCTGGTTGTGTTCGAGCTGGTTGTGTTCGAGCTGGTTGTGTTCGAGCTGGTTGTGTTCGAGCTGGTTGTGTTCGAGCTGGTTGTGTTCGAGCTGGTTGTGTTCGAGCTGGTTGTGTTCGAGCTGGTTGTGTTCGAGCTGGTTGTGTTCGAGCTGGTTGTGTTCGAGCTGGTTGTGTTCGAGCTGGTTGTGTTCGAGCTGGTTGTGTTCGAGCTGGTTGTGTTCGAGCTGGTTGTGTTCGAGCTGGTTGTGTTCGAGCTGGTTGTGTTCGAGCTGGTTGTGTTCGAGCTGGTTGTGTTCGAGCTGGTTGTGTTCGAGCTGGTTGTGTTCGAGCTGGTTGTGTTCGAGCTGGTTGTGTTCGAGCTGGTTGTGTTCGAGCTGGTTGTGTTCGAGCTGGTTGTGTTCGAGCTGGTTGTGTTCGAGCTGGTTGTGTTCGAGCTGGTTGTGTTCGAGCTGGTTGTGTTCGAGCTGGTTGTGTTCGAGCTGGTTGTGTTCGAGCTGGTTGTGTTCGAGCTGGTTGTGTTCGAGCTGGTTGTGTTCGAGCTGGTTGTGTTCGAGCTGGTTGTGTTCGAGCTGGTTGTGTTCGAGCTGGTTGTGTTCGAGCTGGTTGTGTTCGAGCTGGTTGTGTTCGAGCTGGTTGTGTTCGAGCTGGTTGTGTTCGAGCTGGTTGTGTTCGAGCTGGTTGTGTTCGAGCTGGTTGTGTTCGAGCTGGTTGTG
>NW_026293378.1:0-32180 GCF_026419915.1 Harpia harpyja
AAGGTCCCCGGCAAGCCGAGCCCTCGTCGAAGAAAGGTCCCCGGCAGCCGAGCCCTCGTCGAATATTTTTTCTTCGGCAGCCGAGCCCCTCGTCGAAGAAAAGGTCCCCGGCAGCCGAGCCCTCGTCGAAGAAAAGGTCCCCGGCAGCCGAGCCCTCGTCGAAGAATTTTTCTCGGCAGCCGAGCCCTCGTCGAAGAAAAGGTCCCCGGCAGCCGAGCCTCGTCGAAGAAAAGGTCCCCGGCAGCCGAGCCCTCGTCGAAGAAAAGGTCCCCGGCAGCCGAGCCCTCGTCGAATATTTTTCCCCTCGGCAGCCGAGCCCTCGTCGAAGAAAAGGTCCCCGGCAGCCGAGCCCTCGTTCGAAGAAAAGGTCCCCGGCAGCCGAGCCCTCGTCGAAGAAAAGGTCCCCCGGCAGCCGAGCCCTCGTCGAAGAAAAGGTCCCCGGCAGCCGAGCCCTCGTCGAAGAAAAGGTCCCCGGCAGCCGAGCCCTCGTCGAAGAAAAGGTCCCCGGCAGCCGAGCCCTCGTCGAAGAAAAGGTCCCCGGCAGCCGAGCCCTCGTCGAAGAAAAGGTCCCCGGCAGCCGAGCCCTCGTCGAAGAAAAGGTCCCCGGCAGCCGAGCCCCTCGTCGAAGAAAAGGTCCCCGGCAGCCGAGCCCTGCGTCGAATATTTTTTCTTCGGCAGCCGAGCCCTCGTCGAAGAAAAGGTCCCCGGCAGCCGAGCCCTCGTCGAATATTTTTTCTTCGGCAGCCGAGCCCTCGTCGAAGAAAAGGTCCCCGGCAGCCGAGCCCTCGTCGAAGAAAAGGTCCCCGGCAGCCGAGCCCTCGTCGAAGAAAAGGTCCCCGGCAGCCGAGCCCTCGTCGAAGAAAAGGTCCCCGGCAGCCGAGCCCTCGTCGAAGAAAAGGTCCCCGGCAGCCGAGCCCTCGTCGAAGAAAAGGTCCCCGGCAGCCGAGCCCTCGTCGAAGAAAAGGTCCCCGGCAGCCGAGCCCTCGTCGAAGAAAAGGTCCCCGGCAGCCGAGCCCTCGTCGAAGAAAAGGTCCCCGGCAGCCGAGCCCTCGTCGAAGAAAAGGTCCCCGGCAGCCGAGCCCTCGTCGAAGAAAAGGTCCCGGCAGCCGAGCCCTCGTCGAAGAAAAGGTCCCCGGCAGCCGAGCCCTCGTCGAAGAAAAGGTCCCCGGCAGCCGAGCCCTCGTCGAATATTTTTTCTTCGGCAGCCGAGCCCTCGTCGAAGAAAAGGTCCCCGGCAGCCGAGCCCTCGTCGAAGAAAAGGTCCCCGGCAGCCGAGCCCTCGTCGAAGAAAAGGTCCCCGGCAGCCGAGCCCTCGTCGAAGAAAAGGTCCCCGGCAGCCGAGCCCTCGTCGAAGAAAAGGTCCCCGGCAGCCGAGCCCTCGTCGAAGAAAAGGTCCCCGGCAGCCGAGCCCTCGTCGAAGAAAAGGTCCCCGGCAGCCGAGCCCTCGTCGAAGAAAAGGTCCCCGGCAGCCGAGCCCTCGTCGAAGAAAAGGTCCCCGGCAGCCGAGCCCTCGTCGAATATTTTTTCTTCGGCAGCCGAGCCCTCGTCGAAGAAAAGGTCCCCGGCAGCCGAGCCCTCGTCGAAGAAAAGGTCCCCGGCAGCCGAGCCCTCGTCGAAGAAAAGGTCCCCGGCAGCCGAGCCCTCGTCGAAGAAAAGGTCCCCGGCAGCCGAGCCCTCGTCGAAGAAAAGGTCCCCGGCAGCCGAGCCCTCGTCGAATATTTTTTCTTCGGCAGCCGAGCCCTCGTCGAAGAAAAGGTCCCCGGCAGCCGAGCCCTCGTCGAAGAAAAGGTCCCCGGCAGCCGAGCCCTCGTCGAAGAAAAGGTCCCCGGCAGCCGAGCCCTCGTCGAAGAAAAGGTCCCCGGCAGCCGAGCCCTCGTCGAAGAAAAGGTCCCCGGCAGCCGAGCCCTCGTCGAAGAAAAGGTCCCCGGCAGCCGAGCCCTCGTCGAATATTTTTTCTTCGGCAGCCGAGCCCTCGTCGAAGAAAAGGTCCCCGGCAGCCGAGCCCTCGTCGAAGAAAAGGTCCCCGGCAGCCGAGCCCTCGTCGAAGAAAAGGTCCCCGGCAGCCGAGCCCTCGTCGAAGAAAAGGTCCCCGGCAGCCGAGCCCTCGTCGAATATTTTTTCTTCGGCAGCCGAGCCCTCGTCGAAGAAAAGGTCCCCGGCAGCCGAGCCCTCGTCGAAGAAAAGGTCCCCGGCAGCCGAGCCCTCGTCGAAGAAAAGGTCCCCGGCAGCCGAGCCCTCGTCGAAGAAAAGGTCCCCGGCAGCCGAGCCCTCGTCGAAGAAAAGTCCCCGGCAGCCGAGCCCTCGTCGAAGAAAAGGTCCCCGGCAGCCGAGCCCTCGTCGAAGAAAAGGTCCCCGGCAGCCGAGCCCTCGTCGAAGAAAAGGTCCCCGGCAGCCGAGCCCTCGTCGAATATTTTTTCTTCGGCAGCCGAGCCCTCGTCGAAGAAAAGGTCCCCGGCAGCCGAGCCCTCGTCGAAGAAAAGGTCCCCGGCAGCCGAGCCCTCGTCGAAGAAAAGGTCCCCGGCAGCCGAGCCCTCGTCGAAGAAAAGGTCCCCGGCAGCCGAGCCCTCGTCGAAGAAAAGGTCCCCCGGCAGCCGAGCCCTCGTCGAAGAAAAGGTCCCCGGCAGCCGAGCCCTCGTCGAATATTTTTTCTTCGGCAGCCGAGCCCTCGTCGAAGAAAAGGTCCCCGGCAGCCGAGCCCTCGTCGAAGAAAAGGTCCCCGGCAGCCGAGCCCTCGTCGAAGAAAAGGTCCCCGGCAGCCGAGCCCTCGTCGAAGAAAAGGTCCCCGGCAGCCGAGCCCTCGTCGAAGAAAAGGTCCCCGGCAGCCGAGCCCTCGTCGAAGAAAAGGTCCCCGGCAGCCGAGCCCTCGTCGAATATTTTTTCTTCGGCAGCCGAGCCCTCGTCGAAGAAAAGGTCCCCGGCAGCCGAGCCCTCGTCGAAGAAAAGGTCCCCGGCAGCCGAGCCCTCGTCGAATATTTTTTCTTCGGCAGCCGAGCCCTCGTCGAAGAAAAGGTCCCCGGCAGCCGAGCCCTCGTCGAAGAAAAGGTCCCCGGCAGCCGAGCCCTCGTCGAAGAAAAGGTCCCCGGCAGCCGAGCCCTCGTCGAAGAAAAGGTCCCCGGCAGCCGAGCCCTCGTCGAATATTTTTTCTTCGGCAGCCGAGCCCTCGTCGAAGAAAAGGTCCCCGGCAGCCGAGCCCTCGTCGAAGAAAAGGTCCCCGGCAGCCGAGCCCTCGTCGAAGAAAAGGTCCCCGGCAGCCGAGCCCTCGTCGAAGAAAAGGTCCCCGGCAGCCGAGCCCTCGTCGAATATTTTTTCTTCGGCAGCCGAGCCCTCGTCGAAGAAAAGGTCCCCGGCAGCCGAGCCCTCGTCGAAGAAAAGGTCCCCGGCAGCCGAGCCCTCGTCGAAGAAAAGGTCCCCGGCAGCCGAGCCCTCGTCGAAGAAAAGGTCCCCGGCAGCCGAGCCCTCGTCGAAGAAAAGGTCCCGGCAGCCGAGCCCTCGTCGAAGAAAAGGTCCCCGGCAGCCGAGCCCTCGTCGAAGAAAAGGTCCCCGGCAGCCGAGCCCTCGTCGAAGAAAAGGTCCCCGGCAGCCGAGCCCTCGTCGAAGAAAAGGTCCCGGCAGCCGAGCCCTCGTCGAAGAAAGGTCCCGGCAGCCGAGCCCTCGTCGAAGAAAAGGTCCCCGGCAGCCGAGCCCCTCGTCGAAGAAAAGGTCCCCGGCAGCCGAGCCCTCGTCGAAGAAAAGGTCCCCGGCAGCCGAGCCCTCGTCGAATATTTTTTCTTCGGCAGCCGAGCCCTCGTCGAAGAAAAGGTCCCCGGCAGCCGAGCCCTCGTCGAATATTTTTTCTTCGGCAGCCGAGCCCTCGTCGAAGAAAAGGTCCCCGGCAGCCGAGCCCTCGTCGAATATTTTTTCTTCGGCAGCCGAGCCCTCGTCGAAGAAAAGGTCCCCGGCAGCCGAGCCCTCGTCGAAGAAAAGGTCCCCGGCAGCCGAGCCCTCGTCGAAGAAAAGGTCCCCGGCAGCCGAGCCCTCGTCGAAGAAAAGGTCCCCGGCAGCCGAGCCCTCGTCGAAGAAAAGGTCCCCGGCAGCCGAGCCCTCGTCGAATATTTTTTCTTCGGCAGCCGAGCCCTCGTCGAAGAAAAGGTCCCCGGCAGCCGAGCCCTCGTCGAATATTTTTTCTTCGGCAGCCGAGCCCTCGTCGAAGAAAAGGTCCCCGGCAGCCGAGCCCTCGTCGAAGAAAAGGTCCCCGGCAGCCGAGCCCTCGTCGAAGAAAAGGTCCCCGGCAGCCGAGCCCTCGTCGAAGAAAAGGTCCCCGGCAGCCGAGCCCTCGTCGAAGAAAAGGTCCCCGGCAGCCGAGCCCTCGTCGAAGAAAAGGTCCCCGGCAGCCGAGCCCTCGTCGAATATTTTTTCTTCGGCAGCCGAGCCCTCGTCGAAGAAAAGGTCCCCGGCAGCCGAGCCCTCGTCGAATATTTTTTCTTCGGCAGCCGAGCCCTCGTCGAAGAAAAGGTCCCCGGCAGCCGAGCCCTCGTCGAAGAAAAGGTCCCCGGCAGCCGAGCCCTCGTCGAAGAAAAGGTCCCCGGCAGCCGAGCCCTCGTCGAATATTTTTTCTTCGGCAGCCGAGCCCTCGTCGAAGAAAAGGTCCCCGGCAGCCGAGCCCTCGTCGAAGAAAAGGTCCCCGGCAGCCGAGCCCTCGTCGAAGAAAAGGTCCCCGGCAGCCGAGCCCTCGTCGAAGAAAAGGTCCCCGGCAGCCGAGCCCTCGTCGAAGAAAAGGTCCCCGGCAGCCGAGCCCTCGTCGAATATTTTTTCTTCGGCAGCCGAGCCCTCGTCGAAGAAAAGGTCCCCGGCAGCCGAGCCCTCGTCGAAGAAAAGGTCCCCGGCAGCCGAGCCCTCGTCGAATATTTTTTCTTCGGCAGCCGAGCCCTCGTCGAAGAAAAGGTCCCCGGCAGCCGAGCCCTCGTCGAATATTTTTCTTCGGCAGCCGAGCCCTCGTCGAAGAAAAGGTCCCCGGCAGCCGAGCCCTCGTCGAATATTTTTTCTTCGGCAGCCGAGCCCTCGTCGAAGAAAAGGTCCCCGGCAGCCGAGCCCTCGTCGAAGAAAAGGTCCCCGGCAGCCGAGCCCTCGTCGAATATTTTTTTCTTCGGCAGCCGAGCCCTCGTCGAAGAAAAGGTCCCCGGCAGCCGAGCCCTCGTCGAAGAAAAGGTCCCCGGCAGCCGAGCCCTCGTCGAAGAAAAGGTCCCCGGCAGCGAGCCCTCGTCGAAGAAAAGGTCCCCGGCAGCCGAGCCTCGTCGAAGAAAAGGTCCCCGGCAGCCGAGCCCTCGTCGAAGAAAAGGTCCCGGCAGCCGAGCCCCTCGTCGAAGAAAAGGTCCCCGGCAGCCGAGCCCTCGTCGAATATTTTTTCTTCGGCAGCCGAGCCCTCGTCGAAGAAAAGGTCCCCGGCAGCCGAGCCCTCGTCGAAGAAAAGGTCCCCGGCAGCCGAGCCCTCGTCGAATATTTTTTCTTCGGCAGCGAGCCCTCGTCGAAGAAAAGGTCCCCGGCAGCCGAGCCCTCGTCGAAGAAAAGGTCCCCGGCAGCCGAGCCCTCGTCGAAGAAAAGGTCCCCGGCAGCCGAGCCCTCGTCGAAGAAAAGGTCCCCGGCAGCCGAGCCCTCGTCGAAGAAAAGGTCCCCGGCAGCCGAGCCCTCGTCGAATATTTTTTCTTCGGCAGCCGAGCCCTCGTCGAAGAAAAGGTCCCCGGCAGCCGAGCCCTCGTCGAAGAAAAGGTCCCCGGCAGCCGAGCCCTCGTCGAATATTTTTTCTTCGGCAGCCGAGCCCTCGTCGAAGAAAAGGTCCCCGGCAGCCGAGCCCTCGTCGAAGAAAAGGTCCCCGGCAGCCGAGCCCTCGTCGAAGAAAAGGTCCCCGGCAGCCGAGCCCTCGTCGAATATTTTTTCTTCGGCAGCCGAGCCCTCGTCGAATATTTTTTCTTCGGCAGCCGAGCCCTCGTCGAAGAAAAGGTCCCCGGCAGCCGAGCCCTCGTCGAAGAAAAGGTCCCCGGCAGCCGAGCCCTCGTCGAAGAAAAGGTCCCCGGCAGCCGAGCCCTCGTCGAAGAAAAGGTCCCCGGCAGCCGAGCCCTCGTCGAAGAAAAGGTCCCCGGCAGCCGAGCCCTCGTCGAAGAAAAGGTCCCCGGCAGCCGAGCCCTCGTCGAAGAAAAGGTCCCCGGCAGCCGAGCCCTCGTCGAAGAAAAGGTCCCCGGCAGCCGAGCCCTCGTCGAAGAAAAGGTCCCCGGCAGCCGAGCCCTCGAATATTTTTTCTTCGGCAGCCGAGCCCTCGTCGAAGAAAAGGTCCCCGGCAGCCGAGCCCTCGTCGAAGAAAAGGTCCCCGGCAGCCGAGCCCTCGTCGAATATTTTTTCTTCGGCAGCCGAGCCCTCGTCGAAGAAAAGGTCCCCGGCAGCCGAGCCCTCGTCGAAGAAAAGGTCCCCGGCAGCCGAGCCCTCGTCGAAGAAAAGGTCCCCGGCAGCCGAGCCCTCGTCGAATATTTTTTCTTCGGCAGCCGAGCCCTCGTCGAATATTTTTTCTTCGGCAGCCGAGCCCTCGTCGAAGAAAAGGTCCCCGGCAGCCGAGCCCTCGTCGAAGAAAAGGTCCCCGGCAGCCGAGCCCTCGTCGAAGAAAAGGTCCCCGGCAGCCGAGCCCTCGTCGAAGAAAAGGTCCCCGGCAGCCGAGCCCTCGTCGAAGAAAAGGTCCCCGGCAGCCGAGCCCTCGTCGAATATTTTTTCTTCGGCAGCCGAGCCCTCGTCGAAGAAAAGGTCCCCGGCAGCCGAGCCCTCGTCGAAGAAAAGGTCCCCGGCAGCCGAGCCCTCGTCGAAGAAAAGGTCCCCGGCAGCCGAGCCCTCGTCGAATATTTTTTCTTCGGCAGCCGAGCCCTCGTCGAATATTTTTCTTCGGCAGCCGAGCCCTCGTCGAAGAAAAGGTCCCCGGCAGCCGAGCCCTCGTCGAAGAAAAGGTCCCCGGCAGCCGAGCCCTCGTCGAAGAAAAGGTCCCGGCAGCCGAGCCCTCGTCGAAGAAAAGGTCCCCGGCAGCCGAGCCCTCGTCGAAGAAAAGGTCCCCGGCAGCCGAGCCCTCGTCGAATATTTTTTCTTCGGCAGCCGAGCCCTCGTCGAAGAAAAGGTCCCCGGCAGCCGAGCCCTCGTCGAAGAAAAGGTCCCCGGCAGCCGAGCCCTCGTCGAAGAAAAGGTCCCCGGCAGCCGAGCCCTCGTCGAAGAAAAGGTCCCCGGCAGCCGAGCCCTCGTCGAAGAAAAGGTCCCCGGCAGCCGAGCCCTCGTCGAAGAAAAGGTCCCCGGCAGCCGAGCCCTCGTCGAAGAAAAGGTCCCCGGCAGCCGAGCCCTCGTCGAAGAAAAGGTCCCCGGCAGCCGAGCCCTCGTCGAAGAAAAGGTCCCCGGCAGCCGAGCCCTCGTCGAAGAAAAGGTCCCCGGCAGCCGAGCCCTCGTCGAAGAAAAGGTCCCCGGCAGCGAGCCCTCGTCGAAGAAAAGGTCCCCGGCAGCCGAGCCCTCGTCGAAGAAAAGGTCCCCGGCAGCCGAGCCCTCGTCGAAGAAAAGGTCCCCGGCAGCCGAGCCCTCGTCGAATATTTTTTCTTCGGCAGCCGAGCCCTCGTCGAAGAAAAGGTCCCCGGCAGCCGAGCCCTCGTCGAAGAAAAGGTCCCCGGCAGCCGAGCCCTCGTCGAATATTTTTTCTTCGGCAGCCGAGCCCTCGTCGAAGAAAAGGTCCCCGGCAGCCGAGCCCTCGTCGAAGAAAAGGTCCCCGGCAGCCGAGCCCTCGTCGAAGAAAAGGTCCCCGGCAGCCGAGCCCTCGTCGAAGAAAAGGTCCCCGGCAGCCGAGCCCTCGTCGAAGAAAAGGTCCCCGGCAGCCGAGCCCTCGTCGAATATTTTTTCTTCGGCAGCCGAGCCCTCGTCGAAGAAAAGGTCCCCGGCAGCCGAGCCCTCGTCGAAGAAAAGGTCCCCGGCAGCCGAGCCCCTCGTCGAAGAAAAGGTCCCCGGCAGCCGAGCCCTCGTCGAAGAAAAGGTCCCCGGCAGCCGAGCCCTCGTCGAATATTTTTTCTTCGGCAGCCGAGCCCTCGTCGAAGAAAAGGTCCCCGGCAGCCGAGCCCTCGTCGAAGAAAAGGTCCCCGGCAGCCGAAGCCCTCGTCGAGAAAAGGTCCCCGGCAGCCGAGCCCCTCGTCGAAGAAAAGGTCCCGGCAGCCGAGCCCTCGTCGAAGAAAAGGTCCCCGGCAGCCGAGCCCTCGTCGAAGAAAAGGTCCCCGGCAGCCGAGCCCTCGTCGAAGAAAAGGTCCCCGGCAGCCGAGCCCTCGTCGAAGAAAAGGTCCCCCGGCAGCCGAGCCCTCGTCGAATATTTTTTCTTCGGCAGCCGAGCCCTCGTCGAAGAAAAGGTCCCGCAGCCGAGCCCTCGTCGAAGAAAAGGTCCCCGGCAGCCGAGCCCTCGTCGAAGAAAAGGTCCCCGGCAGCCGAGCCCTCGTCGAAGAAAAGGTCCCGGCAGCCGAGCCCTCGTCGAAGAAAAGGTCCCCGGCAGCCGAGCCCTCGTCGAAGAAAAGGTCCCCGGCAGCCGAGCCCTCGTCGAATATTTTTTCTTCGGCAGCCGAGCCCTCGTCGAAGAAAAGGTCCCCGGCAGCCGAGCCCTCGTCGAAGAAAAGGTCCCCGGCAGCCGAGCCCTCGTCGAAGAAAAGGTCCCCCGGCAGCCGAGCCCCTCGTCGAATATTTTTCTTCGGCAGCCGAGCCCTCGTCGAAGAAAAGGTCCCCGGCAGCCGAGCCCTCGTCGAAGAAAAGGTCCCCGGCAGCCGAGCCCTCGTCGAAGAAAAGGTCCCCGGCAGCCGAGCCCTCGTCGAAGAAAAGGTCCCCGGCAGCCGAGCCCTCGTCGAATATTTTTTCTTCGGCAGCCGAGCCCTCGTCGAAGAAAAGGTCCCGGCAGCCGAGCCCTCGTCGAAGAAAAGGTCCCCGGCAGCCGAGCCCTCGTCGAAGAAAAGGTCCCCGGCAGCCGAGCCCTCGTCGAAGAAAAGGTCCCCGGCAGCCGAGCCCCTCGTCGAAGAAAAGGTCCCCGGCAGCCGAGCCCTCGTCGAAGAAAAGGTCCCCGGCAGCCGAGCCCTCGTCGAAGAAAAGGTCCCCGGCAGCCGAGCCCTCGTCGAATATATTTTCTTCGGCAGCCGAGCCCTCGTCGAAGAAAAGGTCCCCGGCAGCCGAGCCCCTCGTCGAAGAAAAGGTCCCCGGCAGCCGAGCCCTCGTCGAATATTTTTTCTTCGGCAGCCGAGCCCTCGTCGAAGAAAAGGTCCCCGGCAGCCGAGCCCTCGTCGAAGAAAAGGTCCCCGGCAGCCGAGCCCTCGTCGAATATTTTTTCTTCGGCAGCCGAGCCCTCGTCGAAGAAAAGGTCCCCGGCAGCCGAGCCCTCGTCGAAGAAAAGGTCCCCGGCAGCCGAGCCCTCGTCGAATATTTTTTCTTCGGCAGCCGAGCCCTCGTCGAAGAAAAGGTCCCCGGCAGCCGGAGCCCTCGTCGAAGAAAAGGTCCCGGCAGCCGAGCCCTCGTCGAATATTTTTTCTTCGGCAGCCGAGCCCCTCGTCGAATATTTTTTCTTCGGCAGCCGAGCCCTCGTCGAAGAAAAGGTCCCCGGCAGCCGAGCCCTCGTCGAAGAAAAGGTCCCCGGCAGCCGAGCCCTCGTCGAAGAAAAGGTCCCCGGCAGCCGAGCCCTCGTCGAAGAAAAGGTCCCCGGCAGCCGAGCCCTCGTCGAAGAAAAGGTCCCCGGCAGCCGAGCCCTCGTCGAAGAAAAGGTCCCCGGCAGCCGAGCCCTCGTCGAAGAAAAGGTCCCCGGCAGCCGAGCCCTCGTCGAAGAAAAGGTCCCCGGCAGCCGAGCCCTCGTCGAAGAAAAGGTCCCCGGCAGCCGAGCCCTCGTCGAATATATTGTCTTCGGCAGCCGAGCCCTCGTCGAAGAAAAGGTCCCCGGCAGCCGAGCCCTCGTCGAAGAAAAGGTCCCCGGCAGCCGAGCCCTCGTCGAATATTTTTTCTTCGGCAGCCGAGCCCTCGTCGAAGAAAAGGTCCCCGGCAGCCGAGCCCTCGTCGAAGAAAAGGTCCCCGGCAGCCGAGCCCTCGTCGAATATTTTTTCTTCGGCAGCCGAGCCCTCGTCGAAGAAAAGGTCCCCGGCAGCCGAGCCCTCGTCGAAGAAAAGGTCCCCGGCAGCCGAGCCCTCGTCGAATATTTTTTCTTCGGCAGCCGAGCCCTCGTCGAAGGAAAAGGTCCCCGGCAGCCGAGCCCTCGTCGAAGAAAAGGTCCCCGGCAGCCGAGCCCTCGTCGAATATTTTTCTTCGGCAGCCGAGGCCCTCGTCGAATATTTTTTCTTCGGCAGCCGAGCCCTCGTCGAAGAAAAGGTCCCCGGCAGCCGAGCCCTCGTCGAAGAAAAGGTCCCCGGCAGCCGAGCCCTCGTCGAAGAAAAGGTCCCCGGCAGCCGAGCCCTCGTCGAAGAAAAGGTCCCCGGCAGCCGAGCCCTCGTCGAAGAAAAGGTCCCCGGCAGCCGAGCCCTCGTCGAAGAAAAGGTCCCCGGCAGCCGAGCCCTCGTCGAATATTTTTTCTTCGGCAGCCGAGCCCTCGTCGAAGAAAAGGTCCCCGGCAGCCGAGCCCTCGTCGAATATTTTTTCTTCGGCAGCCGAGCCCTCGTCGAAGAAAAGGTCCCCGGCAGCCGAGCCCTCGTCGAATATTTTTTCTTCGGCAGCCGAGCCCTCGTCGAAGAAAAGGTCCCCGGCAGCCGAGCCCTCGTCGAAGAAAAGGTCCCCGGCAGCCGAGCCCTCGTCGAAGAAAAGGTCCCCGGCAGCCGAGCCCTCGTCGAAGAAAGGTCCCCGGCAGCCGAGCCCTCGTCGAAGAAAAGGTCCCGGCAGCCGAGCCCTCGTCGAAGAAAAGGTCCCCGGCAGCCGAGCCCTCGTCGAAGAAAAGGTCCCCGGCAGCCGAGCCCTCGTCGAATATTTTTTCTTCGGCAGCCGAGCCCTCGTCGAATATTTTTTCTTCGGCAGCCGAGCCCTCGTCGAAGAAAAGGTCCCCGGCAGCCGAGCCCTCGTCGAAGAAAAGGTCCCCGGCAGCCGAGCCCTCGTCGAAGAAAAGGTCCCCGGCAGCCGAGCCCTCGTCGAAGAAAAGGTCCCCGGCAGCCGAGCCCTCGTCGAAGAAAAGGTCCCCGGCAGCCGAGCCCTCGTCGAAGAAAAGGTCCCCGGCAGCCGAGCCCTCGTCGAAGAAAAGGTCCCGGCAGCCGAGCCCTCGACGAAGAAAAGGTCCCGGCAGCCGAGCCCTCGTCGAAGAAAAGGTCCCGGCAGCCGAGCCCTCGTCGAATATTTTTTCTTCGGCAGCCGAGCCCTCGTCGAAGAAAAGGTCCCCGGCAGCCGAGCCCTCGTCGAAGAAAAGGTCCCCGGCAGCCGAGCCCTCGTCGAAGAAAAGGTCCCCGGCAGCCGAGCCCTCGTCGAAGAAAAGGTCCCCCGGCAGCCGAGCCCTCGTCGAATATTTTTTCTTCGGCAGCCGAGCCCTCGTCGAAGAAAAGGTCCCGGCAGCCGAGCCCTCGTCGAAGAAAAGGGTCCCCGGCAGCCGAGCCCTCGTCGAAGAAAAGGTCCCCGGCAGCCGAGCCCTCGTCGAAGAAAAGGTCCCCGGCAGCCGAGCCCTCGTCGAATATTTTTTCTTCGGCAGCCGAGCCCTCGTCGAAGAAAAGGTCCCCGGCAGCCGAGCCCTCGTCGAAGAAAAGGTCCCCGGCAGCCGAGCCCTCGTCGAAGAAAAGGTCCCCGGCAGCCGAGCCCTCGTCGAAGAAAAGGTCCCCGGCAGCCGAGCCCTCGTCGAAGAAAAGGTCCCCGGCAGCCGAGCCCTCGTCGAAGAAAAGGTCCCCGGCAGCCGAGCCCTCGTCGAAGAAAAGGTCCCCGGCAGCCGAGCCCTCGTCGAAGAAAAGGTCCCCGGCAGCCGAGCCCTCGTCGAAGAAAAGGTCCCCGGCAGCCGAGCCCTCGTCGAAGAAAAGGTCCCCGGCAGCCGAGCCCTCGTCGAAGAAAAGGTCCCCGGCAGCCGAGCCCTCGTCGAATATTTTTTCTTCGGCAGCCGAGCCCTCGTCGAAGAAAAGGTCCCCGGCAGCCGAGCCCTCGTCGAAGAAAAGGTCCCCGGCAGCCGAGCCCTCGTCGAAGAAAAGGTCCCCGGCAGCCGAGCCCTCGTCGAAGAAAAGGTCCCCGGCAGCCGAGCCTCGTCGAAGAAAAGGTCCCCGGCAGCCGAGCCCTCGTCGAAGAAAAGGTCCCCGGCAGCCGAGCCCTCGTCGAAGAAAAGGTCCCCGGCAGCCGAGCCCTCGTCGAAGAAAAGGTCCCCGGCAGCCGAGCCCTCGTCGAATATTTTTTCTTCGGCAGCCGAGCCCCTCGTCGAAGAAAAGGTCCCCGGCAGCCGAGCCCTCGTCGAATATTTTTTCTTCGGCAGCCGAGCCCTCGTCGAAGAAAAGGTCCCCGGCAGCCGAGCCCTCGTCGAAGAAAAGGTCCCCGGCAGCCGAGCCCTCGTCGAAGAAAAGGTCCCCGGCAGCCGAGCCCTCGTCGAAGAAAAGGTCCCCGGCAGCCGAGCCCTCGTCGAAGAAAAGGTCCCCGGCAGCCGAGCCCTCGTCGAAGAAAAGGTCCCCGGCAGCGAGCCCTCGTCGAAGAAAAGGTCCCCGGCAGCCGAGCCCTCGTCGAAGAAAAGGTCCCCGGCAGCCGAGCCCTCGTCGAAGAAAAGGTCCCCGGCAGCCGAGCCCTCGTCGAAGAAAAGGTCCCCGGCAGCCGAGCCCTCGTCGAAGAAAAGGTCCCCGGCAGCCGAGCCCTCGTCGAAGAAAAGGTCCCCGGCAGCCGAGCCCTCGTCGAAGAAAAGGTCCCCGGCAGCCGAGCCCTCGTCGAAGAAAAGGTCCCCGGCAGCCGAGCCCTCGTCGAAGAAAAGGTCCCCGGCAGCCGAGCCCTCGTCGAATATTGTCTCGGCAGCCGAGCCCTCGTCGAAGAAAAGGTCCCCGGCAGCCGAGCCCTCGTCGAAGAAAAGGTCCCCGGCAGCCGAGCCCTCGTCGAAGAAAAGGTCCCCGGCAGCCGAGCCCTCGTCGAAGAAAAGGTCCCCGGCAGCCGAGCCCTCGTCGAAGAAAAGGTCCCCGGCAGCCGAGCCCTCGTCGAAGAAAAGGTCCCCGGCAGCCGAGCCCTCGTCGAAGAAAAGGTCCCCGGCAGCCGAGCCCTCGTCGAAGAAAAGGTCCCCGGCAGCCGAGCCCTCGTCGAAGAAAAGGTCCCCGGCAGCCGAGCCCTCGTCGAAGAAAAGGTCCCCGGCAGCCGAGCCTCGTCGAAGAAAAGGTCCCCGGCAGCCGAGCCCTCGTCGAAGAAAAGGTCCCCGGCAGCCGAGCCCTCGTCGAAGAAAAGGTCCCCGGCAGCCGAGCCCTCGTCGAAGAAAAGGTCCCCGGCAGCCGAGCCCTCGTCGAAGAAAAGGTCCCCGGCAGCCGAGCCCTCGTCGAAGAAAAGGTCCCCGGCAGCCGAGCCCTCGTCGAAGAAAAGGTCCCGGCAGCCGAGCCCTCGTCGAAGAAAAGGGTCCCCGGCAGCCGAGCCCTCGTCGAAGAAAAGGTCCCCGGCAGCCGAGCCCTCGTCGAAGAAAAGGTCCCCGGCAGCCGAGCCCTCGTCGAAGAAAAGGTCCCCGGCAGCCGAGCCCTCGTCGAATATTTTTTCTTCGGCAGCCGAGCCCTCGTCGAAGAAAAGGTCCCCGGCAGCCGAGCCCTCGTCGAAGAAAAGGTCCCCGGCAGCCGAGCCTCGTCGAAGAAAAGGTCCCCGGCAGCCGAGCCCTCGTCGAAGAAAAGGTCCCCGCAGCCGAGCCCTCGTCGAAGAAAAGGTCCCCGGCAGCCGAGCCCTCGTCGAAGAAAAGGTCCCCGGCAGCCGAGCCCTCGTCGAAGAAAAGGTCCCCGGCAGCCGAGCCCTCGTCGAATATTTTTTCTTCGGCAGCCGAGCCCCTCGTCGAAGAAAAGGTCCCCGGCAGCCGAGCCCTCGTCGAAGAAAAGGTCCCCGGCAGCCGAGCCCTCGTCGAAGAAAAGGTCCCCGGCAGCCGAGCCCTCGTCGAAGAAAAGGTCCCCGGCAGCCGAGCCCTCGTCGAAGAAAAGGTCCCCGGCAGCCGAGCCCTCGTCGAAGAAAAGGTCCCCGGCAGCCGAGCCCTCGTCGAAGAAAAGGTCCCCGGCAGCCGAGCCCTCGTCGAAGAAAAGGTCCCCGGCAGCCGAGCCCTCGTCGAAGAAAAGGTCCCCGGCAGCCGAGCCCTCGTCGAAGAAAAGGTCCCCGGCAGCCGAGCCCTCGTCGAAGAAAAGGTCCCCGGCAGCCGAGCCCTCGTCGAAGAAAAGGTCCCGGCAGCCGAGCCCTCGTCGAAGAAAAGGTCCCCCGGCAGCCGAGCCCTCGTCGAAGAAAAGGTCCCCGGCAGCCGAGCCCTCGTCGAAGAAAAGGTCCCCGGCAGCCGAGCCCTCGTCGAAGAAAAGGTCCCCCGGCAGCCGAGCCCTCGTCGAAGAAAAGGTCCCCGGCAGCCGAGCCCCTCGTCGAAGAAAAGGTCCCCGGCAGCCGAGCCCTCGTCGAAGAAAAGGTCCCCGGCAGCCGAGCCCTCGTCGAAGAAAAGGTCCCCGGCAGCCGAGCCCCTCGTCGAAGAAAAGGTCCCCGGCAGCCGAGCCCTCGTCGAATATTTTTTCTTCGGCAGCCGAGCCCTCGTCGAAGAAAAGGTCCCCGGCAGCCGAGCCCTCGTCGAAGAAAAGGTCCCCGGCAGCCGAGCCCTCGTCGAAGAAAAGGTCCCCGGCAGCCGAGCCCTCGTCGAAGAAAAGGTCCCCGGCAGCCGAGCCCTCGTCGAAGAAAAGGTCCCGGCAGCCGAGCCCTCGTCGAAGAAAAGGTCCCCGGCAGCCGAGCCCTCGTCGAAGAAAAGGTCCCCGGCAGCCGAGCCCTCGTCGAAGAAAAGGTCCCCGGCAGCCGAGCCCTCGTCGAAGAAAAGGTCCCCGGCAGCCGAGCCCTCGTCGAAGAAAAGGTCCCCGGCAGCCGAGCCCTCGTCGAAGAAAAGGTCCCCGGCAGCCGAGCCCTCGTCGAAGAAAAGGTCCCCGGCAGCCGAGCCCTCGTCGAATATTTTTCTTCGGCAGCCGAGCCCTCGTCGAAGAAAAGGTCCCCGGCAGCCGAGCCCTCGTCGAAGAAAAGGTCCCCGGCAGCCGAGCCCTCGTCGAAGAAAAGGTCCCCGGCAGCCGAGCCCTCGTCGAATATTTTTTCTTCGGCAGCCGAGCCCTCGTCGAATATTTTTTCTTCGGCAGCCGAGCCCTCGTCGAAGAAAAGGTCCCCGGCAGCCGAGCCCTCGTCGAAGAAAAGGTCCCCGGCAGCCGAGCCCTCGTCGAAGAAAAGGTCCCCGGCAGCCGAGCCCTCGTCGAAGAAAAGGTCCCCGGCAGCCGAGCCCTCGTCGAATATTTTTTCTTCGGCAGCCGAGCCCTCGTCGAATATTTTTTCTTCGGCAGCCGAGCCCTCGTCGAAGAAAAGGTCCCCGGCAGCCGAGCCCTCGTCGAAGAAAAGGTCCCCGGCAGCCGAGCCCTCGTCGAAGAAAAGGTCCCCGGCAGCCGAGCCCTCGTCGAATATTTTTTCTTCGGCAGCCGAGCCCTCGTCGAATATTTTTTCTTCGGCAGCCGAGCCCTCGTCGAAGAAAAGGTCCCCGGCAGCCGAGCCCTCGTCGAAGAAAAGGTCCCCGGCAGCCGAGCCCTCGTCGAAGAAAAGGTCCCCGGCAGCCGAGCCCTCGTCGAAGAAAAGGTCCCCGGCAGCCGAGCCCTCGTCGAATATTTTTTCTTCGGCAGCCGAGCCCTCGTCGAAGAAAAGGTCCCCGGCAGCCGAGCCCTCGTCGAAGAAAAGGTCCCCGGCAGCCGAGCCCTCGTCGAAGAAAAGGTCCCCGGCAGCCGAGCCCTCGTCGAATATTTTTTCTTCGGCAGCCGAGCCCTCGTCGAAGAAAAGGTCCCCGGCAGCCGAGCCCTCGTCGAAGAAAAGGTCCCCGGCAGCCGAGCCCTCGTCGAAGAAAAGGTCCCCGGCAGCCGAGCCCTCGTCGAATATTTTTTCTTCGGCAGCCGAGCCCTCGTCGAAGAAAAGGTCCCCGGCAGCCGAGCCCTCGTCGAAGAAAAGGTCCCCGGCAGCCGAGCCCTCGTCGAAGAAAAGGTCCCCGGCAGCCGAGCCCTCGTCGAAGAAAAGGTCCCCGGCAGCCGAGCCCTCGTCGAATATTTTTTCTTCGGCAGCCGAGCCCTCGTCGAAGAAAAGGTCCCCGGCAGCCGAGCCCTCGTCGAATATTTTTTCTTCGGCAGCCGAGCCCTCGTCGAAGAAAAGGTCCCCGGCAGCCGAGCCCTCGTCGAAGAAAAGGTCCCCGGCAGCCGAGCCCTCGTCGAAGAAAAGGTCCCCGGCAGCCGAGCCCTCGTCGAAGAAAAGGTCCCCGGCAGCCGAGCCCTCGTCGAAGAAAAGGTCCCCGGCAGCCGAGCCCTCGTCGAAGAAAAGGTCCCCGGCAGCCGAGCCCTCGTCGAAGAAAAGGTCCCCGGCAGCCGAGCCCTCGTCGAAGAAAAGGTCCCCGGCAGCCGAGCCCTCGTCGAATATTTTTTCTTCGGCAGCCGAGCCCTCGTCGAAGAAAAGGTCCCCGGCAGCCGAGCCCTCGTCGAAGAAAAGGTCCCCGGCAGCCGAGCCCTCGTCGAATATTTTTTCTTCGGCAGCCGAGCCCTCGTCGAATATTTTTTCTTCGGCAGCCGAGCCCTCGTCGAAGAAAAGGTCCCCGGCAGCCGAGCCCTCGTCGAAGAAAAGGTCCCCGGCAGCCGAGCCCTCGTCGAAGAAAAGGTCCCCGGCAGCCGAGCCCTCGTCGAATATTTTTTCTTCGGCAGCCGAGCCCTCGTCGAATATTTTTTCTTCGGCAGCCGAGCCCTCGTCGAAGAAAAGGTCCCCGGCAGCCGAGCCCTCGTCGAATATTTTTTCTTCGGCAGCCGAGCCCTCGTCGAATATTTTTTCTTCGGCAGCCGAGCCCTCGTCGAATATTTTTTCTTCGGCAGCCGAGCCCTCGTCGAAGAAAAGGTCCCCGGCAGCCGAGCCCTCGTCGAATATTTTTTCTTCGGCAGCCGAGCCCTCGTCGAATATTTTTTCTTCGGCAGCCGAGCCCTCGTCGAAGAAAAGGTCCCCGGCAGCCGAGCCCTCGTCGAAGAAAAGGACCCCGGCAGCCGAGCCCTCGTCGAATATTTTTTCTTCGGCAGCCGAGCCCTCGTCGAAGAAAAGGTCCCCGGCAGCCGAGCCCTCGTCGAAGAAAAGGTCCCCGGCAGCCGAGCCCTCGTCGAAGAAAAGGTCCCCGGCAGCCGAGCCCTCGTCGAATATTTTTTCTTCGGCAGCCGAGCCCTCGTCGAATATTTTTTCTTCGGCAGCCGAGCCCTCGTCGAAGAAAAGGTCCCCGGCAGCCGAGCCCTCGTCGAATATTTTTTCTTCGGCAGCCGAGCCCTCGTCGAATATTTTTTCTTCGGCAGCCGAGCCCTCGTCGAATATTTTTTCTTCGGCAGCCGAGCCCTCGTCGAAGAAAAGGTCCCCGGCAGCCGAGCCCTCGTCGAATATTTTTTCTTCGGCAGCCGAGCCCTCGTCGAATATTTTTTCTTCGGCAGCCGAGCCCTCGTCGAAGAAAAGGTCCCCGGCAGCCGAGCCCTCGTCGAAGAAAAGGTCCCCGGCAGCCGAGCCCTCGTCGAATATTTTTTCTTCGGCAGCCGAGCCCTCGTCGAAGAAAAGGTCCCCGGCAGCCGAGCCCTCGTCGAAGAAAAGGTCCCCGGCAGCCGAGCCCTCGTCGAAGAAAAGGTCCCCGGCAGCCGAGCCCTCGTCGAATATTTTTTCTTCGGCAGCCGAGCCCTCGTCGAATATTTTTTCTTCGGCAGCCGAGCCCTCGTCGAAGAAAAGGTCCCCGGCAGCCGAGCCCTCGTCGAATATTTTTTCTTCGGCAGCCGAGCCCTCGTCGAATATTTTTTCTTCGGCAGCCGAGCCCTCGTCGAATATTTTTTCTTCGGCAGCCGAGCCCTCGTCGAAGAAAAGGTCCCCGGCAGCCGAGCCCTCGTCGAATATTTTTTCTTCGGCAGCCGAGCCCTCGTCGAATATTTTTTCTTCGGCAGCCGAGCCCTCGTCGAAGAAAAGGTCCCCGGCAGCCGAGCCCTCGTCGAATATTTTTTCTTCGGCAGCCGAGCCCTCGTCGAATATTTTTTCTTCGGCAGCCGAGCCCTCGTCGAAGAAAAGGTCCCCGGCAGCCGAGCCCTCGTCGAAGAAAAGGTCCCCGGCAGCCGAGCCCTCGTCGAAGAAAAGGTCCCCGGCAGCCGAGCCCTCGTCGAATATTTTTTCTTCGGCAGCCGAGCCCTCGTCGAATATTTTTTCTTCGGCAGCCGAGCCCTCGTCGAATATTTTTTCTTCGGCAGCCGAGCCCTCGTCGAATATTTTTTCTTCGGCAGCCGAGCCCTCGTCGAATATTTTTTCTTCGGCAGCCGAGCCCTCGTCGAAGAAAAGGTCCCCGGCAGCCGAGCCCTCGTCGAAGAAAAGGTCCCCGGCAGCCGAGCCCTCGTCGAAGAAAAGGTCCCCGGCAGCCGAGCCCTCGTCGAAGAAAAGGTCCCCGGCAGCCGAGCCCTCGTCGAAGAAAAGGTCCCCGGCAGCCGAGCCCTCGTCGAAGAAAAGGTCCCCGGCAGCCGAGCCCTCGTCGAAGAAAAGGTCCCCGGCAGCCGAGCCCTCGTCGAAGAAAAGGTCCCCGGCAGCCGAGCCCTCGTCGAATATTTTTTCTTCGGCAGCCGAGCCCTCGTCGAAGAAAAGGTCCCCGGCAGCCGAGCCCTCGTCGAAGAAAAGGTCCCCGGCAGCCGAGCCCTCGTCGAAGAAAAGGTCCCCGGCAGCCGAGCCCTCGTCGAAGAAAAGGTCCCCGGCAGCCGAGCCCTCGTCGAAGAAAAGGTCCCCGGCAGCCGAGCCCTCGTCGAAGAAAAGGTCCCCGGCAGCCGAGCCCTCGTCGAAGAAAAGGTCCCCGGCAGCCGAGCCCTCGTCGAAGAAAAGGTCCCCGGCAGCCGAGCCCTCGTCGAAGAAAAGGTCCCCGGCAGCCGAGCCCTCGTCGAAGAAAAGGTCCCCGGCAGCCGAGCCCTCGTCGAAGAAAAGGTCCCCGGCAGCCGAGCCCTCGTCGAAGAAAAGGTCCCCGGCAGCCGAGCCCTCGTCGAATATTTTTTCTTCGGCAGCCGAGCCCTCGTCGAATATTTTTCTTCGGCAGCCGAGCCCTCGTCGAAGAAAAGGTCCCCGGCAGCCGAGCCCTCGTCGAAGAAAAGGTCCCCGGCAGCCGAGCCCTCGTCGAATATTTTTTCTTCGGCAGCCGAGCCCTCGTCGAATATTTTTTCTTCGGCAGCCGAGCCCTCGTCGAAGAAAAGGTCCCCGGCAGCCGAGCCCTCGTCGAAGAAAAGGTCCCCGGCAGCCGAGCCCCTCGTCGAAGAAAAGGTCCCCGGCAGCCGAGCCCTCGTCGAAGAAAAGGTCCCCGGCAGCCGAGCCCTCGTCGAAGAAAAGGTCCCCGGCAGCCGAGCCCTCGTCGAAGAAAAGGTCCCCGGCAGCCGAGCCCTCGTCGAAGAAAAGGTCCCCGGCAGCCGAGCCCTCGTCGAAGAAAAGGTCCCCGGCAGCCGAGCCCTCGTCGAAGAAAAGGTCCCCGGCAGCCGAGCCCTCGTCGAAGAAAAGGTCCCCGGCAGCCGAGCCCTCGTCGAAGAAAAGGTCCCCGGCAGCCGAGCCCTCGTCGAAGAAAAGGTCCCCGGCAGCCGAGCCCTCGTCGAAGAAAAGGTCCCCGGCAGCCGAGCCCTCGTCGAAGAAAAGGTCCCCGGCAGCCGAGCCCTCGTCGAAGAAAAGGTCCCCGGCAGCCGAGCCCTCGTCGAAGAAAAGGTCCCCGGCAGCCGAGCCCTCGTCGAAGAAAAGGTCCCCGGCAGCCGAGCCCTCGTCGAAGAAAAGGTCCCCGGCAGCCGAGCCCTCGTCGAAGAAAGGTCCCCGGCAGCCGAGCCCTCGTCGAAGAAAAGGTCCCCGGCAGCCGAGCCCTCGTCGAAGAAAAGGTCCCCGGCAGCCGAAGCCCTCGTCGAAGAAAAGGTCCCCGGCAGCCGAAGCCCTCGTCGAATATTTTTTCTTCGGCAGCCGAGCCCTCGTCGAAGAAAAGGTCCCCGGCAGCCGAGCCCTCGTCGAAGAAAAGGTCCCCGGCAGCCGAGCCCTCGTCGAATATTTTTTCTTCGGCAGCCGAGCCCTCGTCGAAGAAAAGGTCCCCGGCAGCCGAGCCCTCGTCGAAGAAAAGGTCCCCGGCAGCCGAGCCCTCGTCGAAGAAAAGGTCCCCGGCAGCCGAGCCCTCGTCGAAGAAAAGGTCCCCGGCAGCCGAGCCCTCGTCGAAGAAAAGGTCCCCGGCAGCCGAGCCCTCGTCGAAGAAAAGGTCCCCGGCAGCCGAGCCCTCGTCGAAGAAAAGGTCCCCGGCAGCCGAGCCCTCGTCGAAGAAAAGGTCCCCGGCAGCCGAGCCCTCGTCGAAGAAAAGGTCCCCGGCAGCCGAGCCCTCGTCGAATATTTTTTCTTCGGCAGCCGAGCCCTCGTCGAAGAAAAGGTCCCCGGCAGCCGAGCCCTCGTCGAAGAAAAGGTCCCCGGCAGCCGAGCCCTCGTCGAAGAAAAGGTCCCGCAGCCGAGCCCTCGTCGAAGAAAAGGTCCCCGGCAGCCGAGCCCTCGTCGAAGAAAAGGTCCCCGGCAGCCGAGCCCTCGTCGAATATTTTTTCTTCGGCAGCCGAGCCCTCGTCGAAGAAAAGGTCCCCGGCAGCCGAGCCCCTCGTCGAATATTTTTTCTTCGGCAGCCGAGCCCTCGTCGAATATTTTTTCTTCGGCAGCCGAGCCCTCGTCGAAGAAAAGGTCCCCGGCAGCCGAGCCCTCGTCGAAGAAAAGGTCCCCGGCAGCCGAGCCCTCGTCGAAGAAAAGGTCCCCGGCAGCCGAGCCCTCGTCGAAGAAAAGGTCCCCGGCAGCCGAGCCCTCGTCGAAGAAAAGGTCCCCGGCAGCCGAGCCCTCGTCGAAGAAAAGGTCCCCGGCAGCCGAGCCCTCGTCGAAGAAAGGTCCCCGGCAGCCGAGCCCTCGTCGAAGAAAAGGTCCCCGGCAGCCGAGCCCTCGTCGAAGAAAAGGTCCCCGGCAGCCGAGCCCTCGTCGAATATTTTTTCTTCGGCAGCCGAGCCCTCGTCGAATATTTTTTCTTCGGCAGCCGAGCCCTCGTCGAAGAAAAGGTCCCCGGCAGCCGAGCCCTCGTCGAATATTTTTTCTTCGGCAGCCGAGCCCTCGTCGAAGAAAAGGTCCCCGGCAGCCGAGCCCTCGTCGAAGAAAAGGTCCCCGGCAGCCGAGCCCTCGTCGAAGAAAAGGTCCCCGGCAGCCGAGCCCTCGTCGAAGAAAAGGTCCCCGGCAGCCGAGCCCTCGTCGAAGAAAAGGTCCCCGGCAGCCGAGCCCTCGTCGAATATTTTTTCTTCGGCAGCCGAGCCCTCGTCGAAGAAAAGGTCCCCGGCAGCCGAGCCCTCGTCGAATATTTTTTCTTCGGCAGCCGAGCCCTCGTCGAATATTTTTTCTTCGGCAGCCGAGCCCTCGTCGAAGAAAAGGTCCCCGGCAGCCGAGCCCTCGTCGAAGAAAAGGTCCCCGGCAGCCGAGCCCTCGTCGAAGAAAAGGTCCCCGGCAGCCGAGCCCTCGTCGAAGAAAAGGTCCCCGGCAGCCGAGCCCTCGTCGAAGAAAAAGGTCCCCGGCAGCCGAGCCCTCGTCGAAGAAAAGGTCCCCGGCAGCCGAGCCCTCGTCGAATATTTTTTCTTCGGCAGCCGAGCCCCTCGTCGAATATTTTTTCTTCGGCAGCCGAGCCCTCGTCGAATATTTTTTCTTCGGCAGCCGAGCCCTCGTCGAAGAAAAGGTCCCCGGCAGCCGAGCCCTCGTCGAATATTTTTTCTTCGGCAGCCGAGCCCTCGTCGAAGAAAAGGTCCCCGGCAGCCGAGCCCTCGTCGAAGAAAAGGTCCCCGGCAGCCGAGCCCTCGTCGAAGAAAAGGTCCCCGGCAGCCGAGCCCTCGTCGAAGAAAAGGTCCCCGGCAGCCGAGCCCTCGTCGAAGAAAAGGTCCCCGGCAGCCGAGCCCTCGTCGAATATTTTTTCTTCGGACAGCCGAGCCCTCGTCGAAGAAAAGGTCCCCGGCAGCCGAGCCCTCGTCGAATATTTTTTCTTCGGCAGCCGAGCCCTCGTCGAATATTTTTTCTTCGGCAGCCGAGCCCTCGTCGAAGAAAAGGTCCCCGGCAGCCGAGCCCTCGTCGAAGAAAAGGTCCCCGGCAGCCGAGCCCTCGTCGAAGAAAAGGTCCCCGGCAGCCGAGCCCTCGTCGAAGAAAAGGTCCCCGGCAGCCGAGCCCTCGTCGAAGAAAAGGTCCCCGGCAGCCGAGCCCTCGTCGAAGAAAAGGTCCCCGGCAGCCGAGCCCTCGTCGAAGAAAAGGTCCCCGGCAGCCGAGCCCTCGTTCGAATATTTTTTCTTCGGCAGCCGAGCCCTCGTCGAATATTTTTTCTTCGGCAGCCGAGCCCTCGTCGAAGAAAAGGTCCCCGGCAGCCGAGCCCTCGTCGAATATTTTTTTCTTCGGCAGCCGAGCCCTCGTCGAAGAAAAGGTCCCCGGCAGCCGAGCCCTCGTCGAAGAAAAGGTCCCCGGCAGCCGAGCCCTCGTCGAAGAAAAGGTCCCCGGCAGCCGAGCCCCTCGTCGAAGAAAAGGTCCCCGGCAGCCGAGCCCTCGTCGAAGAAAAGGTCCCCGGCAGCCGAGCCCTCGTCGAAGAAAAGGTCCCCGGCAGCCGAGCCCTCGTCGAATATTTTTTCTTCGGCAGCCGAGCCCTCGTCGAAGAAAAGGTCCCCGGCAGCCGAGCCCTCGTCGAATATTTTTTCTTCGGCAGCCGAGCCCTCGTCGAAGAAAAGGTCCCCGGCAGCCGAGCCCTCGTCGAATATTTTTTCTTCGGCAGCCGAGCCCTCGTCGAAGAAAAGGTCCCCGGCAGCCGAGCCCTCGTCGAATATTTTTTCTTCGGCAGCCGAGCCCTCGTCGAAGAAAAGGTCCCCGGCAGCCGAGCCCTCGTCGAATATTTTTCTTCGGCAGCCGAGCCCTCGTCGAAGAAAAGGTCCCCGGCAGCCGAGCCCTCGTCGAAGAAAAGGTCCCCGGCAGCCGAGCCCTCGTCGAAGAAAAGGTCCCCGGCAGCCGAGCCCTCGTCGAAGAAAAGGTCCCCGGCAGCCGAGCCCTCGTCGAAGAAAAGGTCCCCGGCAGCCGAGCCCTCGTCGAATATTTTTTCTTCGGCAGCCGAGCCCATCGTCGAAGAAAAGGTCCCCGGCAGCCGAGCCCTCGTCGAATATTTTTTCTTCGGCAGCCGAGCCCTCGTCGAAGAAAAGGTCCCGGCAGCCGAGCCCTCGTCGAATATTTTTTCTTCGGCAGCCGAGCCCTCGTCGAAGAAAAGGTCCCCGGCAGCCGAGCCCTCGTCGAATATTTTTTCTCGGCAGCCGAGCCCTCGTCGAAGAAAAGGTCCCCGGCAGCCGAGCCCTCGTCGAAGAAAAGGTCCCCGGCAGCCGAGCCCTCGTCGAAGAAAAGGTCCCCGGCAGCCGAGCCCTCGTCGAAGAAAAGGTCCCCGGCAGCCGAGCCCTCGTCGAATATTTTTTCTTCGGCAGCCGAGCCCTCGTCGAATATTTTTTCTTCGGCAGCCGAGCCCTCGTCGAATATTTTTTCTTCGGCAGCCGAGCCCTCGTCGAATATTTTTTCTTCGGCAGCCGAGCCCTCGTCGAAGAAAAGGTCCCCGGCAGCCGAGCCCTCGTCGAAGAAAAGGTCCCCGGCAGCCGAGCCCTCGTCGAAGAAAAGGTCCCCGGCAGCCGAGCCCTCGTCGAAGAAAAGGTCCCCGGCAGCCGAGCCCTCGTCGAATATTTTTTCTTCGGCAGCCGAGCCCTCGTCGAAGAAAAGGTCCCCGGCAGCCGAGCCCTCGTCGAAGAAAAGGTCCCCGGCAGCCGAGCCCTCGTCGAAGAAAAGGTCCCCGGCAGCCGAGCCCTCGTCGAATATTTTTTCTTCGGCAGCCGAGCCCTCGTCGAATATTTTTTCTTCGGCAGCCGAGCCCATCGTCGAAGAAAAGGTCCCCGGCAGCCGAGCCCTCGTCGAAGAAAAGGTCCCCGGCAGCCGAGCCCTCGTCGAAGAAAAGGTCCCCGGCAGCCGAGCCCTCGTCGAAGAAAAGGTCCCCGGCAGCCGAGCCCTCGTCGAAGAAAAGGTCCCCGGCAGCCGAGCCCTCGTCGAAGAAAAGGTCCCCGGCAGCCGAGCCCTCGTCGAAGAAAAGGTCCCCGGCAGCCGAGCCCTCGTCGAAGAAAAGGTCCCCGGCAGCCGAGCCCTCGTCGAATATTTTTTCTTCGGCAGCCGAGCCCTCGTCGAAGAAAAGGTCCCCGGCAGCCGAGCCCTCGTCGAAGAAAAGGTCCCCGGCAGCCGAGCCCTCGTCGAAGAAAAGGTCCCCGGCAGCCGAGCCCTCGTCGAAGAAAAGGTCCCCGGCAGCCGAGCCCTCGTCGAAGAAAAGGTCCCCGGCAGCCGAGCCCTCGTCGAAGAAAAGGTCCCCGGCAGCCGAGCCCTCGTCGAATATTTTTTCTTCGGCAGCCGAGCCCTCGTCGAGAAAAGGTCCCCCGGCAGCCGAGCCCTCGTCGAATATTTTTTCTTCGGCAGCCGAGCCCTCGTCGAAGAAAAGGTCCCCGGCAGCCGAGCCCTCGTCGAAGAAAAGGTCCCCGGCAGCCGAGCCCTCGTCGAATATTTTTTCTTCGGCAGCCGAGCCCTCGTCGAAGAAAAGGTCCCCGGCAGCCGAGCCCTCGTCGAATATTTTTTCTTCGGCAGCCGAGCCCTCGTCGAAGAAAAGGTCCCCCGGCAGCCGAGCCCTCTGTCGAATATTTTTTCTTCGGCAGCCGAGCCCTCGTCGAAGAAAAGGTCCCCGGCAGCCGAGCCCTCGTCGAAGAAAGGTCCCCGGCAGCCGAGCCCTCGTCGAAGAAAAGGTCCCCGGCAGCCGAGCCCTCGTCGAAGAAAAGGTCCCCGGCAGCCGAGCCCTCGTCGAAGAAAAGGTCCCCGGCAGCCGAGCCCTCGTCGAAGAAAAGGTCCCCGGCAGCCGAGCCCTCGTCGAAGAAAAGGTCCCCGGCAGCCGAGCCCTCGTCGAATATTTTTTCTTCGGCAGCCGAGCCCTCGTCGAAGAAAAGGTCCCCGGCAGCCGAGCCCTCGTCGAATATTTTTTCTTCGGCAGCCGAGCCCTCGTCGAAGAAAAGGTCCCCGGCAGCCGAGCCCTCGTCGAAGAAAAGGTCCCCGGCAGCCGAGCCCTCGTCGAAGAAAAGGTCCCCGGCAGCCGAGCCCTCGTCGAATATTTTTTCTTCGGCAGCCGAGCCCTCGTCGAAGAAAAGGTCCCCGGCAGCCGAGCCCTCGTCGAATATTTTTTCTTCGGCAGCCGAGCCCTCGTCGAAGAAAAGGTCCCCGGCAGCCGAGCCCTCGTCGAATATTTTTTCTTCGGCAGCCGAGCCCTCGTCGAAGAAAAGGTCCCCGGCAGCCGAGCCCTCGTCGAAGAAAAGGTCCCGGCAGCCGAGCCCTCGTCGAAGAAAAGGTCCCCGGCAGCCGAGCCCTCGTCGAAGAAAAGGTCCCCGGCAGCCGAGCCCTCGTCGAAGAAAAGGTCCCCGGCAGCCGAGCCCCTCGTCGAAGAAAAGGTCCCCGGCAGCCGAGCCCTCGTCGAAGAAAAGGTCCCCGGCAGCCGAGCCCTCGTCGAAGAAAAGGTCCCCGGCAGCCGAGCCCTCGTCGAAGAAAAGGTCCCCGGCAGCCGAGCCCTAGTCGAATATTTTTTCTTCGGCAGCCCGAGCCCTCGTCGAATATTTTTTCTTCGGCAGCCGAGCCCTCGTCGAAGAAAAGGTCCCGGCAGCCGAGCCCTCGTCGAATATTTTTTCTTCGGCAGCCGAGCCCTCGTCGAAGAAAAGGTCCCCGGCAGCCGAGCCCTCGTCGAAGAAAAGGTCCCCGGCAGCCGAGCCCTCGTCGAAGAAAAGGTCCCCGGCAGCCGAGCCCTCGTCGAATATTTTTTCTTCGGCAGCCGAGCCCTCGTCGAAGAAAAGGTCCCGGCAGCCGAGCCCTCGTCGAATATTTTTTCTTCGGCAGCCGAGCCCTCGTCGAAGAAAAGGTCCCCGGGCAGCCGAGCCCTCGTCGAATATTTTTTCTTCGGCAGCCGAGCCCTCGTCGAAGAAAAGGTCCCCGGCAGCGAGCCCTCGTCGAATATTTTTTCTTCGGCAGCCGAGCCCTCGTCGAAGAAAAGGTCCCCGGCAGCCGAGCCCTCGTCGAAGAAAAGGTCCCCGGCAGCCGAGCCCTCGTCGAATATTTTTTCTTCGGCAGCCGAGCCCTCGTCGAATATTTTTTCTTCGGCAGCCGAGCCCTCGTCGAAGAAAAGGTCCCCGGCAGCCGAGCCCTCGTCGAATATTTTTTCTTCGGCAGCCGAGCCCTCGTCGAAGAAAAGGTCCCCGGCAGCCGAGCCCTCGTCGAAGAAAAGGTCCCCGGCAGCCGAGCCCTCGTCGAAGAAAAGGTCCCCGGCAGCCGAGCCCTCGTCGAAGAAAAGGTCCCCGGCAGCCGAGCCCTCGTCGAATATTTTTTCTTCGGCAGCCGAGCCCTCGTCGAAGAAAAGGTCCCCGCAGCCGAGCCCTCGTCGAATATTTTTTCTTCGGCAGCCGAGCCCTCGTCGAAGAAAAGGTCCCCGGCAGCCGAGCCCTCGTCGAATATTTTTTCTTCGGCAGCCGAGCCCTCGTCGAAGAAAAGGTCCCCGGCAGCCGAGCCCTCGTCGAATATTTTTTCTTCGGCAGCCGAGCCCTCGTCGAAGAAAAGGTCCCCGGCAGCCGAGCCCTCGTCGAAGAAAAGGTCCCCGGCAGCCGAGCCCTCGTCGAAGAAAAGGTCCCCCGGCAGCCGAGCCCTCGTCGAAGAAAAGGTCCCCGGCAGCCGAGCCCTCGTCGAAGAAAAGGTCCCCGGCAGCCGAGCCCTCGTCGAAGAAAAGGTCCCCGGCAGCCGAGCCCTCGTCGAATATTTTTTCTTCGGCAGCCGAGCCCTCGTCGAATATTTTTTCTTCGGCAGCCGAGCCCTCGTCGAAGAAAAGGTCCCCGGCAGCCGAGCCCTCGTCGAAGAAAAGGTCCCCGGCAGCCGAGCCCTCGTCGAATATTTTTTCTTCGGCAGCCGAGCCCTCGTCGAATATTTTTTCTTCGGCAGCCGAGCCCTCGTCGAATATTTTTTCTTCGGCAGCCGAGCCCTCGTCGAATATTTTTTCTTCGCAGCCGAGCCCTCGTCGAATATTTTTTCTTCGGCAGCCGAGCCCTCGTCGAAGAAAAGGTCCCCGGCAGCCGAGCCCTCGTCGAAGAAAAGGTCCCCGGCAGCCGAGCCCTCGTCGAAGAAAAGGTCCCCGGCAGCCGAGCCCTCGTCGAAGAAAAGGTCCCCGGCAGCCGAGCCCTCGTCGAAGAAAAGGTCCCCGGCAGCCGAGCCCTCGTCGAAGAAAAGGTCCCCGGCAGCCGAGCCCCTCGTCGAAGAAAAGGTCCCCGGCAGCCGAGCCCTCGTCGAAGAAAAGGTCCCCGGCAGCCGAGCCCTCGTCGAAGAAAAGGTCCCCGGCAGCCGAGCCCTCGTCGAAGAAAGGTCCCCGGCAGCCGAGCCCTCGTCGAAGAAAAGGTCCCCGGCAGCCGAGCCCTCGTCGAATATTTTTTCTTCGGCAGCCGAGCCCTCGTCGAATATTTTTTCTTCGGCAGCCGAGCCCTCGTCGAAGAAAAGGTCCCCGGCAGCCGAGCCCTCGTCGAATATTTTTTCTTCGGCAGCCGAGCCCTCGTCGAATATTTTTTCTTCGGCAGCCGAGCCCTCGTCGAATATTTTTTCTTCGGCAGCCGAGCCCTCGTCGAATATTTTTTCTTCGGCAGCCGAGCCCTCGTCGAAGAAAAGGTCCCCGGCAGCCGAGCCCTCGTCGAAGAAAAGGTCCCCGGCAGCCGAGCCCTCGTCGAAGAAAAGGTCCCCGGCAGCCGAGCCCTCGTCGAAGAAAAGGTCCCCGGCAGCCGAGCCCTCGTCGAAGAAAAGGTCCCCGGCAGCCGAGCCCTCGTCGAAGAAAAGGTCCCCGGCAGCCGAGCCCTCGTCGAAGAAAAGGTCCCCGGCAGCCGAGCCCTCGTCGAAGAAAAGGTCCCCGGCAGCCGAGCCCTCGTCGAAGAAAAGGTCCCCGGCAGCCGAGCCCTCGTCGAATATTTTTTCTTCGGCAGCCGAGCCCTCGTCGAAGAAAAGGTCCCCGGCAGCCGAGCCCTCGTCGAATATTTTTTCTTCGGCAGCCGAGCCCTCGTCGAATATTTTTTCTTCGGCAGCCGAGCCCTCGTCGAATATTTTTTCTTCGGCAGCCGAGCCCTCGTCGAATATTTTTTCTTCGGCAGCCGAGCCCTCGTCGAATATTTTTTCTTCGGCAGCCGAGCCCTCGTCGAAGAAAAGGTCCCCGGCAGCCGAGCCCTCGTCGAAGAAAAGGTCCCCGGCAGCCGAGCCCTCGTCGAAGAAAAGGTCCCCGGCAGCCGAGCCCTCGTCGAAGAAAAGGTCCCCGGCAGCCGAGCCCTCGTCGAAGAAAAGGTCCCCGGCAGCCGAGCCCTCGTCGAAGAAAAGGTCCCCGGCAGCCGAGCCCTCGTCGAATATTTTTTCTTCGGCAGCCGAGCCCTCGTCGAATATTTTTTCTTCGGCAGCCGAGCCCTCGTCGAAGAAAAGGTCCCCGGCAGCCGAGCCCTCGTCGAAGAAAGGTCCCCGGCAGCCGAGCCCTCGTCGAATATTTTTTCTTCGGCAGCGAGCCCTCGTCGAATATTTTTTCTTCGGCAGCCGAGCCCTCGTCGAATATTTTTTCTTCGGCAGCCGAGCCCTCGTCGAATATTTTTTCTTCGGCAGCCGAGCCCTCGTCGAAGAAAAGGTCCCCGGCAGCCGAGCCCTCGTCGAAGAAAAGGTCCCCGGCAGCCGAGCCCTCGTCGAAGAAAAGGTCCCCGGCAGCCGAGCCCTCGTCGAAGAAAAGGTCCCCGGCAGCCGAGCCCTCGTCGAAGAAAAGGTCCCCGGCAGCCGAGCCCTCGTCGAAGAAAAGGTCCCCGGCAGCCGAGCCCTCGTCGAAGAAAAGGTCCCCGGCAGCCGAGCCCTCGTCGAAGAAAAGGTCCCCGGCAGCCGAGCCCTCGTCGAAGAAAAGGTCCCCGGCAGCCGAGCCCTCGTCGAATATTTTTTCTTCGGCAGCCGAGCCCTCGTCGAATATTTTTTCGGCAGCCGAGCCCTCGTCGAATATTTTTTCTTCGGCAGCCGAGCCCTCGTCGAAGAAAAGGTCCCCGGCAGCCGAGCCCTCGTCGAAGAAAAGGTCCCCGGCAGCCGAGCCCTCGTCGAAGAAAAGGTCCCCGGCAGCCGAGCCCCTCGTCGAAGAAAAGGTCCCCGGCAGCCGAGCCCTCGTCGAAGAAAAGGTCCCCGGCAGCCGAGCCCTCGTCGAAGAAAAGGTCCCCGGCAGCCGAGCCCTCGTCGAAGAAAAGGTCCCCGGCAGCCGAGCCCTCGTCGAAGAAAAGGTCCCCGGCAGCCGAGCCCTCGTCGAAGAAAAGGTCCCCGGCAGCCGAGCCCTCGTCGAAGAAAAGGTCCCCGGCAGCCGAGCCCTCGTCGAAGAAAAGGTCCCCGGCAGCCGAGCCCTCGTCGAATATTTTTTCTTCGGCAGCCGAGCCCTCGTCGAAGAAAAGGTCCCCGGCAGCCGAGCCCTCGTCGAAGAAAAGGTCCCCGGCAGCCGAGCCCTCGTCGAAGAAAAGGTCCCCGGCAGCCGAGCCCTCGTCGAAGAAAAGGTCCCCGGCAGCCGAGCCCTCGTCGAAGAAAAGGTCCCCGGCAGCCGAGCCCTCGTCGAAGAAAAGGTCCCCCGGCAGCCGAGCCCTCGTCGAATATTTTTTCTTCGGCAGCCGAGCCCTCGTCGAAGAAAAGGTCCCCGGCAGCCGAGCCCTCGTCGAAGAAAAGGTCCCCGGCAGCCGAGCCCTCGTCGAAGAAAAGGTCCCCGGCAGCCGAGCCCTCGTCGAAGAAAAGGTCCCCGGCAGCCGAGCCCTCGTCGAAGAAAAGGTCCCCGGCAGCCGAGCCCTCGTCGAAGAAAAGGTCCCCGGCAGCCGAGCCCCTCGTCGAATATTTTTTCTTCGGCAGCCGAGCCCTCGTCGAAGAAAAGGTCCCCGGCAGCCGAGCCCTCGTCGAAGAAAAGGTCCCCGCAGCCGAGCCCTCGTCGAAGAAAAGGTCCCCGGCAGCCGAGCCCTCGTCGAAGAAAAGGTCCCCGGCAGCCGAGCCCTCGTCGAAGAAAAGGTCCCCGGCAGCCGAGCCCTCGTCGAAGAAAAGGTCCCCGGCAGCCGAGCCCTCGTCGAAGAAAAGGTCCCCGGCAGCCGAGCCCTCGTCGAAGAAAAGGTCCCCGGCAGCCGAGCCCTCGTCGAAGAAAAGGTCCCCGGCAGCCGAGCCCTCGTCGAAGAAAAGGTCCCCGGCAGCCGAGCCCTCGTCGAAGAAAGGTCCCCGGCAGCCGAGCCCTCGTCGAATATTTTTTCTTCGGCAGCCGAGCCCTCGTCGAA
Source organism: Harpia harpyja (assembly GCF_026419915.1). Classification (NCBI taxonomy): domain Eukaryota; kingdom Metazoa; phylum Chordata; class Aves; order Accipitriformes; family Accipitridae; genus Harpia; species Harpia harpyja. The sequence goes on from NW_026293378.1 coordinate 30,540, forward strand.
TATTTTTTCTTCGGCAGCCGAGCCCTCGTCGAATATTTTTTCTTCGGCAGCCGAGCCCTCGTCGAAGAAAAGGTCCCCGGCAGCCGAGCCCTCGTCGAAGAAAAGGTCCCCGGCAGCCGAGCCCTCGTCGAAGAAAAGGTTCCCCGGCAGCCGAGCCCTCGTCGAAGAAAAGGTCCCCGGCAGCCGAGCCCTCGTCGAAGAAAAGGTCCCCGGCAGCCGAGCCCTCGTCGAAGAAAAGGTCCCCGGCAGCCGAGCCCTCGTCGAAGAAAAGGTCCCCGGCAGCCGAGCCCTCGTCGAATATTTTTTCTTCGGCAGCCGAGCCCTCGTCGAAGAAAAGGTCCCCGGCAGCCGAGCCCTCGTCGAATATTTTTTCTTCGGCAGCCGAGCCCTCGTCGAAGAAAAGGTCCCCGGCAGCCGAGCCCTCGTCGAATATTTTTTCTTCGGCAGCCGAGCCCTCGTCGAAGAAAAGGTCCCCGGCAGCCGAGCCCTCGTCGAATATTTTTTCTTCGGCAGCCGAGCCCTCGTCGAAGAAAAGGTCCCCGGCAGCCGAGCCCTCGTCGAAGAAAAGGTCCCCGGCAGCCGAGCCCTCGTCGAAGAAAAGGTCCCCGGCAGCCGAGCCCTCGTCGAAGAAAAGGTCCCCGGCAGCCGAGCCCTCGTCGAAGAAAAGGTCCCCGGCAGCCGAGCCCTCGTCGAAGAAAAGGTCCCCGGCAGCCGAGCCCTCGTCGAATATTTTTTCTTCGGCAGCCGAGCCCTCGTCGAAGAAAAGGTCCCCGGCAGCCGAGCCCTCGTCGAATATTTTTTCTTCGGCAGCCGAGCCCTCGTCGAAGGTCCCCGGCAGCCGAGCCCTCGTCGAAGAAAAGGTCCCCGGCAGCCGAGCCCTCGTCGAAGAAAAGGTCCCCGGCAGCCGAGCCCTCGTCGAAGAAAAGGTCCCGGCAGCCGAGCCCTCGTCGAAGAAAAGGTCCCCGGCAGCCGAGCCCTCGTCGAATATTTTCTCGAGCCTCGTCGAAGAAAAGGTCCCCGGCAGCCGAGCCCTCGTCGAAGAAAAGGTCCCCGGCAGCCGAGCCCTCGTCGAAGAAAAGGTCCCCGGCAGCCGAGCCCTCGTCGAAGAAAAGGTCCCCGGCAGCCGAGCCCTCGTCGAAGAAAAGGTCCCGGCAGCCGAGCCCTCGTCGAAGAAAAGGTCCCCGGCAGCCGAGCCCTCGTCGAAGAAAAGGTCCCCGGCAGCCGAGCCCTCGTCGAAGAAAAGGTCCCCGGCAGCCGAGCCCTCGTCGAATATTTTTTCTTCGGCAGCCGAGCCCTCGTCGAAGAAAAGGTCCCCGGCAGCCGAGCCCTCGTCGAAGAAAAGGTCCCCGGCAGCCGAGCCCTCGTCGAAGAAAAGGTCCCCGGCAGCCGAGCCCTCGTCGAAGAAAAGGTCCCGGCAGCCGAGCCTCGTCGAAGAAAAGGTCCCCGGCAGCCGAGCCCTCGTCGAAGAAAAGGTCCCGGCAGCCGAGCCCTCGTCGAAGAAAAGGTCCCGGCAGCCGAGCCCTCGTCGAAGAAAAGGTCCCCGGCAGCCGAGCCCTCGTCGAAGAAAAGGTCCCCGGCAGCCGAGCCCTCGTCGAATATTTTTTCTTCGGCAGCCGAGGCCCTCGTCGAATATTTTTTCTT
>NW_026293379.1:0-32158 GCF_026419915.1 Harpia harpyja
CCGGAGAAAAAATCTTCGACGAGGCCTCGGCTGCCGGAGAAAAAATCTTCGACGAGGCCTCGGCTGCCGGGGACCTTCTCTTCGACGAGGCCTCGGCTGCCGAAGAAAAAATCTTCAACGAGGCCTCGGCTGCCGGAGAAAAAATCTTCGACGAGGCCTCAGCTGCCGGAGAAAAAATCTTTGACGAGGCCTCGGCTGCCGGGGACCTTCTCTTCGACGAGGCCTCGGCTGCCGAAGAAAAAATCTTCAACGAGGCCTTGGCTGCCGGAGAAAAAATCTTCGAAGAGGCCTCGGCTGCCGGGGACCTTCTCTTCGACGAGGCCTCGGCTGCCGGGGACCTTCTCTTCGACGAGGCCTCGGCTGCCGGAGAAAAAATCTTCGACGAGGCCTCGGCTGCCGGAGAAAAAATCTTCGACGAGGCCTCGGCTGCCGGGGACCTTCTCTTCGACGAGGCCTCGGCTGCCGGAGAAAAAATCTTCGACGAGGCCTCGGCTGCCGGGGACCTTCTCTTCGACGAGGGCCTCGGCTGCCGAAGAAAAAATCTTCGACGAGGCCTCGGCTGCCGGGGACCTTCTCTTCGACGAGGCCTCGGCTGCCGGAGAAAAAATCTTCGACGAGGCCTCGGCTGCCGGGGACCTTCTCTTCGACGAGGCCTCGGCTGCCGGAGAAAAAATCTTCGACGAGGCCTCGGCTGCCGGAGAAAAAATCTTCGACGAGGCCTCGGCTGCCGGACTAAAAATCTTCGACGAGGCCTCGGCTGCCGGGGACCTTTTCTTCGAAGAGGCCTCAGCTGCCGGGGACCTTCTCTTCGACGAAGCCTCGGCTGCCGGAGAAAAAGTCTTCGACGAGGCCTCGGCTGCCGGAGAAAAAATCTTCGACGAGGCCTCGGCTGCCGGGGACCTTCTCTTCGACGAGGCCTCGGCTGCCGGACTAAAAATCTTCGACGAGGCCTCGGCTGCCGGGGACCTTCTCTTCGAAGAGGCCTCGGCTGCCGGGGACATTCTCTTCGACGAGGCCTCGGCTGCCGGAGAAAAAATCTTCGACGAGGCCTCGGCTGCCGGAGACAAAATCTTTGACGAGGCCTCGGCTGCCGGGGACCTTCTCTTCGAGGAGGACTCGGCTGCCGGGGACCTTCTCTTCGACGAGGCCTTCGCTGCCGGAGAAAAAATCTTCGACGAGACCTCAGCTGCCGGAGAAAAAATCTTCGACGAGGCCTCGGCTGCCGGGGACCTTCTCTTCTACGAGGCCTCGGCTGCCGGAGCAAAAATCTTCGACGAGGCCTCGGCTGCCGGGGACCTTCTCTTCGACAAGGCCTCGGCTGCCGGAGAAAAAATGTTCGACGAGGCCTCGGCTGCCGGGGACCTTCTCTTCGACGAGGCCTCGGCTGCCGGAGAAAAAATCTTCGACGAGGCCTCGGCTGCCGGGGACCTTCTCTTCGACGAGGCCTCGGCTGCCGGGGACCTTCTCTTCGACGAGGCCTCCGCTGCCGGAGAAAAAATCTTCGACGAGGCCTCGGCTGCCGGAGAAAAAATCTTCGACGAGGCCTCGGTTGCCGGGGACCTTCTCTTCGACGAGGCCTCGGCTGCCGGAGAAAAAATCTTCGACGAGGCCTCGGCTGCCGGAGAAAAAATCTTCGACGAGGCCTCGGCTGCCGGGGACCTTCTCTTCGACGAGGCCTCGGCTGCCGAAGAAAAAATCTTCAACGAGGCCTCGGCTGCCGGAGAAAAAATCTTCGACGAGGCCTCGGCTGCCGGAGAAAAAGTCTTCGACGAGGCCTCGGCTGCCGGGGACCTTCTCTTCGACGAGGCCTCGGCTGCCGGAGAAAAAATCTTCGACGAGGCCTCGGCTGCCGGAGACAAAATCTTTGACGAGGCCTCGGCTGCCGGGGACCTTCTCTTCGACGAGGCCACGGCTGCCGGGGACCTTCTCTTCGACGAGGCCTCGGCTGCCGGAGAAAAAATCTTCAACGAGGCCTCGGCTGCCGGAGAAATAATCTTCGACGAGGCCTCGGCTGCCGAGGACCTTCTCTTCTACGAGGCCTCGGCTGCCGGAGCAAAAATCTTCGACGAGGCCTCGGCTGCCGGGGACCTTCTCTTCGACAAGGCCTCGGCTGCCGGAGAAAAAATGTTCGACGAGGCCTCGGCTGCCGGGGACCTTCTCTTCGACGAGGCCTCGGCTGCCGGAGAAAAAATCTTCGACGAGGCCTCGGCTGCCGGGGACCTTCTCTTCGACGAGGCCTCGGCTGCCGGAGAAAAAATCTTCGACGAGGCCTCGGCTGCCGGAGAAAAAATCTTTGACGAGGCCTCGGCTGCCGGGGACCTTCTCTTCGACAAGGCCTCGGCTGCCGGGGACCTTCTCTTCGACGAGGCCTCGGCTGCCGGAGAAAAAATCTTCGACGAGGCCTCGGCTGCCGGAGAAAAAATCTTCGACGAGGCCTCGGATGCCGGGGACCTTCTCTTCGACGAGGCCTCGGCTGCCGAAGAAAAAATCTTCGACGAGGCCTCGGCTGCCGGGGACCTTCTCTTCGACGAGGCCTCGGCTGCCGGAGAAAAAATCTTCGACGAGGCCTCGGCTGCCGGACTAAAAATCTTCGACGAGGCCTCGGCTGCCGGGGACCTTCTCTTCGAAGAGGCCTCGGCTGCCGAAGAAAAATTCTTCAACGAGGCCTCGGCTGCCGGAGAAAAAATCTTCGACGAGGCCTCGGCTGCCGGAGAAAAAATCTTCGACGAGGCCTCGGCTGCCGGGGACCTTCTCTTCGACGAGGCCTCGGCTGCCGAAGAAAAAATCTTCAACGAGGCCTCGGCTGCCGGAGAAAAAATCTTCGACGAGGCCTCAGCTGCCGGAGAAAAAATCTTTGACGAGGCCTCGGCTGCCGGGGACCTTCTCTTCGACGAGGCCTCGGCTGCCGAAGAAAAAATCTTCAACGAGGCCTCGGCTGCCGGAGAAAAAATCTTCGAAGAGGCCTCGGCTGCCGGGGACCTTCTCTTCGACGAGGCCTCGGCTGCCGGAGAAAAAATCTTCGACGAGGCCTCGGCTGCCGGAGAAAAAATCTTCGACGAGGCCTCGGCTGCCGGGGACCTTCTCTTCGAAGAGGCCTCGGCTGCCGGAGAAAAAATCTTCGACGAGGCCTCGGCTGCCGGGGACCTTCTCTTCGACGAGGCCTCGGCTGCCGAAGAAAAAATCTTCGACGAGGCCCTCGGCTGCCGGGGACCTTCTCTTCGACGAGGCCTCGGCTGCCGGAGAAAAAATCTTCGACGAGGCCTCGGCTGCCGGGGACCTTCTCTTCGACGAGGCCTCGGCTGCCGGAGAAAAAATCTTCAACGAGGCCTCGGCTGCCGGAGAAATAATCTTCGACGAGGCCTCGGCTGCCGGGGACCTTCTCTTCTACGAGGCCTCGGCTGCCGGAGCAAAAATCTTCGACGAGGCCTCGGCTGCCGGGGACCTTCTCTTCGACAAGGCCTCGGCTGCCGGAGAAAAAATGTTCGACGAGGCCTCGGCTGCCGGGGACCTTCTCTTCGACGAGGCCTCGGCTGCCGGAGAAAAAATCTTCGACGAGGCCTCGGCTGCCGGGGACCTTCTCTTCGACGAGGCCTCGGCTGCCGGAGAAAAAATCTTCGACGAGGCCTCGGCTGCCGGAGAAAAAATCTTTGACGAGGGCCTCGGTCTGCCGGGGACCTTCTCTTCGACAAGGCCTCGGCTGCCGGGGACCTTCTCTTCGACGAGGGCCTCGGCTGCCGGAGAAAAAATCTTCGACGAGGCCTCGGCTGCCGGAGAAAAAATCTTCGACGAGGCCTCGGATGCCGGGGACCTTCTCTTCGACGAGGCCTCGGCTGCCGAAGAAAAAATCTTCGACGAGGCCCTCGGCTGCCGGGGACCTTCTCTTCGACGAGGCCTCGGCTGCCGGAGAAAAAATCTTCGACGAGGCCTCGGCTGCCGGACTAAAAATCTTCGACGAGGCCTCGGCTGCCGGGGACCTTCTCTTCGAAGAGGCCTCGGCTGCCGAAGAAAAATTCTTCAACGAGGCCTCGGCTGCCGGAGAAAAAATCTTCGACGAGGCCTCGGCTGCCGGAGAAAAAATCTTCGACGAGGCCTCGGCTGCCGGGGACCTTCTCTTCGACGAGGCCTCGGCTGCCGAAGAAAAAATCTTCAACGAGGCCTCGGCTGCCGAGAGAAAAAATCTTCGACGAGGCCTCAGCTGCCGGAGAAAAAATCTTTGACGAGGCCTCGGCTGCCGGGGACCTTCTCTTCGACGAGGCCTCGGCTGCCGAAGAAAAAATCTTCAACGAGGCCTCGGCTGCCGGAGAAAAAATCTTCGAAGAGGCCTCGGCTGCCGGGGACCTTCTCTTCGACGAGGCCTCGGCTGCCGGAGAAAAAATCTTCGACGAGGCCTCGGCTGCCGGAGAAAAAATCTTCGACGAGGCCTCGGCTGCCGGGGACCTTCTCTTCGAAGAGGCCTCGGCTGCCGGAGAAAAAATCTTCGACGAGGCCTCGGCTGCCGGGGACCTTCTCTTCGACGAGGCCTCGGCTGCCGAAGAAAAAATCTTCGACGAGGCCTCGGCTGCCGGGGACCTTCTCTTCGACGAGGCCTCGGCTGCCGGAGAAAAAATCTTCGACGAGGCCTCGGCTGCCGGGGACCTTCTCTTCGACGAGGCCTCGGCTGCCGGAGAAAAAATCTTCGACGAGGCCTCGGCTGCCGGAGAAAAAATCTTCGACGAGGCCTCGGCTGCCGGACTAAATATCTTCGACGAGGCCTCGGCTGCCGGGGACCTTTTCTTCGAAGAGGCCTCAGCTGCCGGGGACCCTTCTCTTCGACGAAGCCTCGGCTGCCGGAGAAAAAGTCTTCGACGAGGCCTCGGCTGCCGGAGAAAAAATCTTCGACGAGGCCTCGGGCTGCCGGGGACCTTCTCTTCGACGAGGCCTCGGCTGCCGGACTAAAAATCTTCGACGAGGCCTCGGCTGCCGGGGACCTTCTCTTCGAAGAGGCCTCGGCTGCCGGGGACATTCTCTTCGACGAGGCCTCGGCTGCCGGAGAAAAAATCTTCGACGAGGCCTCGGCTGCCGGAGACAAAATCTTTGACGAGGCCTCGGCTGCCGGGGACCTTCTCTTCGAGGAGGACTCGGCTGCCGGGGACCTTCTCTTCGACGAGGCCTCCGCTGCCGGAGAAAAAATCTTCGACGAGACCTCAGCTGCCGGAGAAAAAATCTTCGACGAGGCCTCGGCTGCCGGGGACCTTCTCTTCGACGAGGCCTCGGCTGCCGGAGCAAAAATCTTCGACGAGGCCTCGGCTGCCGGGGACCTTCTCTTCGACAAGGCCTCGGCTGCCGGAGAAAAAATGTTCGACGAGGCCTCGGCTGCCGGGGACCTTCTCTTCGACGAGGCCTCGGCTGCCGGAGAAAAAATCTTCGACGAGGCCTCGGCTGCCGGGGACCTTCTCTTCGACGAGGCCTCGGCTGCCGGAGAAAAAATCTTCGACGAGGCCTCGGCTGCCGGAGAAAAAATCTTTGACGAGGCCTCGGCTGCCGGGGACCTTCTCTTCGACAAGGCCTCGGCTGCCGGGGACCTTCTCTTCGACGAGGCCTCGGCTGCCGGAGAAAAAATCTTCGACGAGGCCTCGGCTGCCGGAGAAAAAATCTTCGACGAGGCCTTGGCTGCCGGGGACCTTCTCTTCGACGAGGCCTCGGCTGCCGAAGAAAAAATCTTCGACGAGGCCTCGGCTGCCGGGGGACCTTCTCTTCGACGAGGCCTCGGCTGCCGGAGAAGAAATCTTCGACGAGGCCTCGGCTGCCGGACTAAAAATCTTCGACGAGGCCTCGGCTGCCGGGGACCTTCTCTTCGAAGAGGCCTCGGCTGCCGAAGAAAAAATCTTCAACGAGGCCTCGGCTGCCGGAGAAAAAATCTTCGACGAGGCCTCGGCTGCCGGAGAAAAAATCTTCGACGAGGCCTCGGCTGCCGGGGACCTTCTCTTCGACGAGGCCTCGGCTGCCGAAGAAAAAATCTTCAACGAGGCCTCGGCTGCCGGAGAAAAAATCTTCGACGAGGCCTCAGCTGCCGGAGAAAAAATCTTTGACGAGGCCTCGGCTGCCGGGGACCTTCTCTTCGACAAGGCCTCGGCTGCCGGGGACCTTCTCTTCGACGAGGCCTCGGCTGCCGGAGAAAAAATCTTCGACGAGGCCTCGGCTGCCGGAGAAAAAATCTTCGACGAGGCCTCGGATGCCGGGGACCTTCTCTTCGACGAGGCCTCGGCTGCCGGAGAAAAAATCTTCGACGAGGCCTCGGCTGCCGGGGACCTTCTCTTCGACGAGGCCTCGGCTGCCGGAGAAAAAATCTTCGACGAGGCCTCGGCTGCCGGACTAAAAATCTTCGACGAGGCCTCGGCTGCCGGGGACCTTCTCTTCGAAGAGGCCTCGGCTGCCGAAGAAAAATTCTTCAACGAGGCCTCGGCTGCCGGAGAAAAAATCTTCGACGAGGCCTCGGCTGCCGGAGAAAAAATCTTCGACGAGGCCTCGGCTGCCGGGGACCTTCTCTTCGACGAGGCCTCGGCTGCCGAAGAAAAAATCTTCAACGAGGCCTCGGCTGCCGGAGAAAAAATCTTCGACGAGGCCTCAGCTGCCGGAGAAAAAATCTTTGACGAGGCCTCGGCTGCCGGGGACCTTCTCTTCGACGAGGCCTCGGCTGCCGAAGAAAAAATCTTCAACGAGGCCTCGGCTGCCGGAGAAAAAATCTTCGAAGAGGCCTCGGCTGCCGGGGACCTTCTCTTCGACGAGGCCTCGGCTGCCGGAGAAAAAATCTTCGACGAGGCCTCGGCTGCCGGAGAAAAAATCTTCGACGAGGCCTCGGCTGCCGGGGACCTTCTCTTCGAAGAGGCCTCGGCTGCCGGAGAAAAAATCTTCGACGAGGCCTCGGCTGCCGGGGACCTTCTCTTCGACGAGGCCTCGGCTGCCGAAGAAAAAATCTTCGACGAGGCCTCGGCTGCCGGGGACCTTCTCTTCGACGAGGCCTCGGCTGCCGGAGAAAAAATCTTCGACGAGGCCTCGGCTGCCGGGGACCTTCTCTTCGACGAGGCCTCGGCTGCCGGAGAAAAAATCTTCGACGAGGCCTCGGCTGCCGGAGAAAAAATCTTCGACGAGGCCTCGGCTGCCGGACTAAAAATCTTCGACGAGGCCTCGGCTGCCGGGGACCTTTTCTTCGAAGAGGCCTCAGCTGCCGGGGACCTTCTCTTCGACGAAGCCTCGGCTGCCGGAGAAAAAGTCTTCGACGAGGCCTCGGCTGCCGGAGAAAAAATCTTCGACGAGGCCTCGGCTGCCGGGGACCTTCTCTTCGACGAGGCCTCGGCTGCCGGACTAAAAATCTTCGACGAGGCCTCGGCTGCCGGGGACCTTCTCTTCGAAGAGGCCTCGGCTGCCGGGGACATTCTCTTCGACGAGGCCTCGGCTGCCGGAGAAAAAATCTTCGACGAGGCCTCGGCTGCCGGAGACAAAATCTTTGACGAGGCCTCGGCTGCCGGGGACCTTCTCTTCGAGGAGGACTCGGCTGCCGGGGACCTTCTCTTCGACGAGGCCTCCGCTGCCGGAGAAAAAATCTTCGACGAGACCTCAGCTGCCGGAGAAAAAATCTTCGACGAGGCCTCGGCTGCCGGGGACCTTCTCTTCTACGAGGCCTCGGCTGCCGGAGCAAAAATCTTCGACGAGGCCTCGGCTGCCGGGGACCTTCTCTTCGACAAGGCCTCGGCTGCCGGAGAAAAAATGTTCGACGAGGCCTCGGCTGCCGGGGACCTTCTCTTCGACGAGGCCTCGGCTGCCGGAGAAAAAATCTTCGACGAGGCCTCGGCTGCCGGGGACCTTCTCTTCGACGAGGCCTCGGCTGCCGGAGAAAAAATCTTCGACGAGGCCTCGGCTGCCGGAGAAAAAATCTTTGACGAGGCCTCGGCTGCCGGGGACCTTCTCTTCGACAAGGCCCTCGGCTGCCGGGGACCTTCTCTTCGACGAGGCCTCGGCTGCCGGAGAAAAAATCTTCGACGAGGCCTCGGCTGCCGGAGAAAAAATCTTCGACGAGGCCTTGGCTGCCGGGGACCTTCTCTTCGACGAGGCCTCGGCTGCCGAAGAAAAAATCTTCGACGAGGCCTCGGCTGCCGGGGACCTTCTCTTCGACGAGGCCTCGGCTGCCGGAGAAAAAATCTTCGACGAGGCCTCGGCTGCCGGACTAAAAATCTTCGACGAGGGCCTCGGCTGCCGGGGACCTTCTCTTCGAAGAGGCCTCGGCTGCCGAAGAAAAAATCTTCAACGAGGCCTCGGCTGCCGGAGAAAAAATCTTCGACGAGGCCTCGGCTGCCGGAGAAAAAATCTTCGACGAGGCCTCGGCTGCCGGGGACCTTCTCTTCGACGAGGCCTCGGCTGCCGAAGAAAAAATCTTCAACGAGGCCTCGGCTGCCGGAGAAAAAATCTTCGACGAGGCCTCAGCTGCCGGAGAAAAAATCTTTGACGAGGCCTCGGCTGCCGGGGACCTTCTCTTCGACGAGGCCTCGGCTGCCGAAGAAAAAATCTTCAACGAGGCCTCGGCTGCCGGAGAAAAAATCTTCGAAGAGGCCTCGGCTGCCGGGGGACCTTCTCTTCGACGAGGCCTCGGCTGCCGGAGAAAAAATCTTCGACGAGGCCTCGGCTGCCGGAGAAAAAATCTTCGACGAGGCCTCGGCTGCCGGGGACCTTCTCTTCGACGAGGCCTCGGCTGCCGGAGAAAAAATCTTCGACGAGGCCTCGGCTGCCGGGGACCTTCTCTTCGACGAGGCCTCGGCTGCCGAAGAAAAAATCTTCGACGAGGCCTCGGCTGCCGGGGACCTTCTCTTCGACGAGGCCTCGGCTGCCGGAGAAAAAATCTTCGACGAGGCCTCGGCTGCCGGGGACCTTCTCTTCGACGAGGCCTCGGCTGCCGGAGAAAAAATCTTCGACGAGGCCTCGGCTGCCGGAGAAAAAATCTTCGACGAGGCCTCGGCTGCCGGACTAAAAATCTTTGACGAGGCCTCGGCTGCCGGGGACCTTTTCTTCGAAGAGGCCTCAGCTGCCGGGGACCTTCTCTTCGACGAAGCCTCGGCTGCCGGAGAAAAAGTCTTCGACGAGGCCTCGGCTGCCGGAGAAAAAATCTTCGACGAGGCCTCGGCTGCCGGGGACCTTCTCTTCGACGAGGCCTCGGCTGCCGGACTAAAAATCTTCGACGAGGCCTCGGCTGCCGGGGACCTTCTCTTCGAAGAGGCCTCGGCTGCCGGGGACATTCTCTTCGACGAGGCCTCGGCTGCCGGAGAAAAAATCTTCGACGAGGCCTCGGCTGCCGGAGACAAAATCTTTGACGAGGCCTCGGCTGCCGGGGACCTTCTCTTCGAGGAGGACTCGGCTGCCGGGGACCTTCTCTTCGACGAGGCCTCCGCTGCCGGAGAAAAAATCTTCGACGAGACCTCAGCTGCCGGAGAAAAAATCTTCGACGAGGCCTCGGCTGCCGGGGGACCTTCTCTTCTACGAGGCCTCGGCTGCCGGAGAAAAAATCTTCGACGAGGCCTCGGCTGCCGGAGAAAAAATCTTCGACGAGGCCTCGGCTGCCGGACTAAAAATCTTCGACGAGGCCTCGGCTGCCGGGGACCTTCTCTTCGAAGAGGCCTCAGCTGCCGGGGACCTTCTCTTCGACGAGGCCTCGGCTGCCGGAGAAAAAGTCTTCGACGAGGCCTCGGCTGCCGGAGAAAAAATCTTCGACGAGGCCTCGGCTGCCGGGGACCTTCTCTTCGACGAGGCCTCGGCTGCCGGAGAAAAAATCTTCGACGAGGCCTCGGCTGTAGGAGAAAAAATCTTCGACGAGGCCTCGGCTGCCGGAGAAAAAATCTTCGACGAGGCCTCGGCTGCCGGAGAAAAAATCTTCGACGAGTCCTCGGCTGCCGGAGAAAAAGTCTTCGACGAGGCCTCGGCTGCCGGAAAAAAAATCTTCGACGAGTCCTCGGCTGCAGGAGAAAAAGTCTTCGACGAGGCCTCAGCTGCCGGAGAAAAAATCTTCGACGAGGCCTCGGCTGCCGGAGAAAAAATCTTCGACGAGACCTCGGCTGCCGGGGACCTTCTCTTCGACGAGGCCTCGGCTGCCGGAGAAAAAATCTTCGACGAGGCCTCGGTGCCGGACTAAAAATCTTCGACGAGGCCTCGGCTGCCGGGGACCTTCTCTTCGAAGAGGCCTCAGTTGCCGGGGACCTTCTCTTCGACGAGGCCTCGGCTGCCGGAGAAAAAGTCTTCGACGAGGCCTCGGCTGCCGGAGAAAAAATCTTCAACGAGGCCTCGGCTGCCGGGGACCTTCTCTTCGACGAGGCCTCGGCTGCCGGAGAAAAAATCTTCGACGAGGCCTCGGCTGCAGGAGAAAAAATCTTCGACGAGGCCTCGGCTGCCGGAGAAAAAATCTTCGACGAGGCCTCGGCTGCCGGAGAAAAAATCTTCGACGAGTCCTCGGCTGCCGGAGAAAAAGTCTTCGACGAGGCCTCGGCTGCCGGAAAAAAAATCTTCGACGAGTCCTCGGCTGCCGGAGAAAAAATCTTCGACGAGGCCTCGGCTGCCGGGGACCTTCTCTTCGACAAGGCCTCGGCTGCCGGAGAAAAAATCTTCGACGAGGCCTCGGCTGCCGGGGACCTTCTCTTCGACGAGGCCTCGGCTGCCGGAGAAAAAATCTTCGACGAGGCCTCGGCTGCCGGGGACCTTCTCTTCGACGAGGCCTCGGCTGCCGGAGAACAAATCTTCGACGAGGCCTTGGCTGCCGGGGACCTTCTCTTCGAAGAGGCCTCGGCTGACGGGGACCTTCTCTTCGACGAGGCCTCGGCTGCCGGAGAAAAAATCTTCGACGAGGCCTCGGCTGCCGGAGAAAAAATCTTCGACGAGGCCTCGGCTGCCGGGGACCTTCTCTTCGACGAGGCCTCGGCTGCCGGAGAAAAAATCTTCGACGAGGCCTCGGCTGCCGGGGACCTTCTCTTCGACGAGGCCTCGGCTGCCGGAGAACAAATCTTCGACGAGGCCTCGGCTGCCGGGGACCTTCTCTTCGAAGAGGCCTCAGCTGCCGGGGACCTTCTCTTCGACGAGGCCTCGGCTGCCGGAGAAAAAGTCTTCGACGAGGCCTCGGCTGCCGGAGAAAAAATCTTCGACGAGGCCTCGGCTGCCGGGGACCTTCTCTTCGACGAGGCCTCGGCTGCCGGAGAAAAAATCTTCGACGAGGCCTCGGCTGCAGGAGAAAAAATCTTCGACGAGGCCTCGGCTGCCGGAGAAAAAATCTTCGACGAGTCCTCGGCTGCCGGAGAAAAAGTCTTCGACGAGGCCTCGGCTGCCGGAAAAAAAATCTTCGACGAGTCCTCGGCTGCCGGAGAAAAAGTCTTCGACGAGGCCTCAGCTGCCGGAGAAAAAATCTTCGACGAGGCCTCGGCTGCCGGAGAAAAAATCTTCGACGAGACCTCGGCTGCCGGGGACCTTCTCTTCGACGAGGCCTCGGCTGCCGGAAAAAAATCTTCGACGAGGCCTCGGCTGCCGGACTAAAAATCTTCGACGAGGCCTCGGCTGCCGGGGACCTTCTCTTCGAAGAGGCCTCAGCTGCCGGGGACCTTCTCTTCGACGAGGCCTCGGCTGCCGGAGAAAAAGTCTTCGACGAGGCCTCGGCTGCCGGAGAAAAAATCTTCAACGAGGCCTCGGCTGCCGGGGACCTTCTCTTCGACGAGGCCTCGGCTGCCGGAGAAAAAATCTTCGAAGAGGCCTCGGCTGCAGGAGAAAAAATCTTCGACGAGGCCTCGGCTGCCGGAGAAAAAATCTTCGACGAGGCCTCGGCTGCCGGAGAAAAAATCTTCGACGAGTCCTCGGCTGCCGGAGAAAAAGTCTTCGACGAGGCCTCGGCTGCCGGAAAAAAAATCTTCGACGAGTCCTTGGCTGCCGGAGAAAAAGTCTTCGACGAGGCCTCAGCTGCCGGAGAAAAAATCTTCGACGAGGCCTCGGCTGCCGGAGAAAAAATCTTCGACGAGGCCTCGGCTGCCGGGGACCTTCTCTTCGACGAGGCCTCGGCTGCCGGAGAAAAAATCTTCGACGAGGCCTCGGCTCCCGGAGACAAAATCTTCGACGAGGCCTCGGCTGCCGGGGACCTTCTCTTCGACAAGGCCTCGGCTGCCGGGGACCTTCTCTTCGACGAGGCCTCGGCTGCCGGAGAAAAAATCTTCGACGAGGCCTCGGCTGCCGGAGAAAAAATCTTCGACGAGGCCTCGGCTGCCGGGGACCTTCTCTTCGACAAGGCCTCGGCTGCCGGAGAAAAAATCTTCGACGAGGCCTCGGCTGCCGGGGACCTTCTCTTCGACGAGGCCTCGGCTGCCGGAGAAAAAATCTTCGACGAGGCCTCGGCTGCCGGGGACCTTCTCTTCGACGAGGCCTCGGCTGCCGGAGAACAAATCTTCGACGAGGCCTTGGCTGCCGGGGACCTTCTCTTCGAAGAGGCCTCGGCTGACGGGGACCTTCTCTTCGACGAGGCCTCGGCTGCCGGAGAAAAAATCTTCGACGAGGCCTCGGCTGCCGGAGAAAAAATCTTCGACGAGGCCTCGGCTGCCGGGGACCTTCTCTTCTACGAGGCCTCGGCTGCCGGAGCAAAAATCTTCGACGAGGCCTCGGCTGCCGGGGACCTTCTCTTCGACGAGGCCTCGGCTGCCGGAGAAAAAATCTTCGACGAGGCCTCGGCTGCCGGGGACCTTCTCTTCGACAAGGCCTCGGCTGCCGGAGAACAAATCTTCGACGAGACCTTGGCTGCCGGGGACCTTCTCTTCGAAGAGGCCTCGGCTGCCGGGGACCTTCTCTTCGACGAGGCCTCGGCTGCCGGAGAAAAAATCTTCGACGAGGCCTCGGCTGCCGGGGACCTTCTCTTCGACGAGGCCTCGGCTGCCGGAGAAAAAATCTTCGACGAGGCCTCGGCTGCCGGAGACAAAATCTTTGACGAGGCCTCGGCTGCAGGGGACCTTCTCTTCGACAAGGCCTCGGCTGCCGGGGACCTTCTCTTCGACGAGGCCTCGGCTGCCGGAGAAAAAATCTTCGACGAGGCCTCGGCTGCCGGGGACCTTCTCTTCGACGAGGCCTCGGCTGCCGGAGAAAAAATCTTCGACGAGGCCTCGGCTGCCGGAGAAAAAATCTTCGACGAGGCCTCGGCTGCCGGAGAAAAAATCTTCGACGAGTCCTCGGCTGCCGGAGAAAAAGTCTTCGACGAGGCCTCGGCTGCCGGAAAAAAAATCTTCGACGAGTCCTTGGCTGCCGGAGAAAAAGTCTTCGACGAGGCCTCAGCTGCCGGAGAAAAAATCTTCGACGAGGCCTCGGCTGCCGGAGAAAAAATCTTCGACGAGGCCTCGGCTGCCGGGGACCTTCTCTTCGACGAGGCCTCGGCTGCCGGAGAAAAAATCTTCGACGAGGCCTCGGCTCCCGGAGACAAAATCTTTGACGAGGCCTCGGCTGCCGGGGACCTTCTCTTCGACAAGGCCTCGGCTGCCGGGGACCTTCTCTTCGACGAGGCCTCGGCTGCCGGAGAAAAAATCTTCGACGAGGCCTCGGCTGCCGGAGAAAAAATCTTCGACGAGGCCTCGGCTGCCGGGGACCTTCTCTTCGACAAGGCCTCGGCTGCCGGAGAAAAAATCTTCGACGAGGCCTCGGCTGCCGGGGACCTTCTCTTCGACGAGGCCTCGGCTGCCGGAGAAAAAATCTTCGACGAGGCCTCGGCTGCCGGGGACCTTCTCTTCGACGAGGCCTCGGCTGCCGGAGAACAAATCTTCGACGAGGCCTTGGCTGCCGGGGACCTTCTCTTCGAAGAGGCCTCGGCTGCCGGGGACCTTCTCTTCGACGAGGCCTCGGCTGCCGGAGAAAAAATCTTCGACGAGGCCTCGGCTGCCGGAGAAAAAATCTTCGACGAGGCCTCGGCTGCCGGGGACCTTCTCTTCTACGAGGCCTCGGCTGCCGGAGCAAAAATCTTCGACGAGGCCTCGGCTGCCGGGGACCTTCTCTTCGACGAGGCCTCGGCTGCCGGAGAAAAAATCTTCGACGAGGCCTCGGCTGCCGGAGACAAAATCTTTGACGAGGCCTCGGCTGCCGGGGACCTTCTCTTCGACGAGGACTCGGCTGCCGGGGACCTTCTCTTCGACGAGGCCTCCGCTGCCGGAGAAATAATCTTCGACGAGGCCTCGGCTGCCGGAGAAAAAATCTTCGACGAGGCCTCGGCTGCCGGAGAAAAAATCTTCGACGAGGCCTCGGCTGCCGGGGACCTTCTCTTCGACGAGGCCTCGGCTGCCGAAGAAAAAATCTTCAACGAGGCCTCGGCTGCCGGAGAAAAAATCTTCGACGAGGCCTCGGCTGCCGGAGAAAAAGTCTTCGACGAGGCCTCGGCTGCCGGAGAAAAAATCTTCGACGAGGCCTCGGCTACCGGGGACCTTCTCTTCGACGAGGACTCGGCTGCCGGGGACCTTCTCTTCGACGAGGCCTCCGCTGCCGGAGAAAAAATCTTTGACGAGGCCTCGGCTGCCGGGGACCTTCTCTTCGACGAGGACTCGGCTGCCGGGGACCTTCTCTTCGACGAGGCCTCCGCTGCCGGAGAAAAAATCTTCGACGAGGCCTCGGCTGCCGGAGAAAAAATCTTCGACGAGGCCTCGGCTGCCGGGGACCTTCTCTTCGACGAGGCCTTGGCTGCCGAAGAAAAAATCTTCAACGAGGCCTCGGCTGCTGGAGAAAAAATCTTCGACGAGGCCTCGGCTGCCGGAGAAAAAGTCTTCGACGAGGCCTCGGCTGCCGGAAAAAAAATCTTCGACGAGTCCTTGGCTGCCGGAGAAAAAGTCTTCGACGAGGCCTCAGCTGCCGGAGAAAAAATCTTCGACGAGGCCTCGGCTGCCGGAGAAAAAATCTTCGACGAGGCCTCGGCTGCCGGGGACCTTCTCTTCGACGAGGCCTCGGCTGCCGGAGAAAAAATCTTCGACGAGGCCTCGGCTGCCGGAGAAAAAATCTTCGACGAGGCCTCGGCTGCCGGGGACCTTCTCTTCGACGAGGCCTCGGCTGCCGGAGAACAAATCTTCGACGAGGCCTTGGCTGCCGGGGACCTTCTCTTCGAAGAGGCCTCGGCTGCCGGGGACCTTCTCTTCGACGAGGCCTCGGCTGCCGGAGAAAAAATCTTCGACGAGGCCTCGGCTGCCGGAGAAAAAATCTTCGACGAGGCCTCGGCTGCCGGGGACCTTCTCTTCTACGAGGCCTCGGCTGCCGGAGCAAAAATCTTCGACGAGGCCTCGGCTGCCGGGGACCTTCTCTTCGACGAGGCCTCGGCTGCCGGAGAAAAAATCTTCGACGAGGCCTCGGCTGCCGGAGACAAAATCTTTGACGAGGCCTCGGCTGCCGGGGACCTTCTCTTCGACGAGGACTCGGCTGCCGGGGACCTTCTCTTCGACGAGGCCTCCGCTGCCGGAGAAAAAATCTTCGACGAGGCCTCGGCTGCCGGAGAAAAAATCTTCGACGAGGCCTCGGCTGCCGGAGAAAAAATCTTCGACGAGGCCTCGGCTGCCGGGGACCTTCTCTTCGACGAGGCCTCGGCTGCCGAAGAAAAAATCTTCAACGAGGCCTCGGCTGCCGGAGAAAAAATCTTCGACGAGGCCTCGGCTGCCGGAGAAAACGTCTTCGACGAGGCCTCGGCTGCCGGAGAAAAAATCTTCGACGAGGCCTCGGCTACCGGGGACCTTCTCTTCGACGAGGACTCGGCTGCCGGGGACCTTCTCTTCGACGAGGCCTCCGCTGCCGGAGAAAATATCTTTGACGAGGCCTCGGCTGCCGGGGACCTTCTCTTCGACGAGGACTCGGCTGCCGGGGACCTTCTCTTCGACGAGGCCTCCGCTGCCGGAGAAAAAATCTTCGACGAGGCCTCGGCTGCCGGAGAAAAAATCTTCGACGAGGCCTCGGCTGCCGGGGACCTTCTCTTCGACGAGGCCTCGGCTGCCGAAGAAAAAATCTTCAACGAGGCCTCGGCTGCCGGAGAAAAAATCTTCGACGAGGCCTCGGCTGCCGGAGAAAAAGTCTTCGACGAGGCCTCGGCTGCCGGGGACCTTCTCTTCGACGAGGCCTCGGCTGCCGGAGAAAAAATCTTCGACGAGGCCTCGGCTGCCGGAGACAAAATCTTTGACGAGGCTTCGGCTGCCGGGGACCTTCTCTTCGACGAGGCCTCGGCTGCCGGAGAAAAAATCTTCAACGAGGCCTCGGCTGCCGGAGAAATAATCTTCGACGAGGCCTCGGCTGCCGGGGACCTTCTCTTCTACGAGGCCTCGGCTGCCGGAGCAAAAATCTTCGACGAGGCCTCGGCTGCCGGGGACCATCTCTTCGACAAGGCCTCGGCTGCCGGAGAAAAAATGTTCGACGAGGCCTCAGCTGCCGGGGACCTTCTCTTCGACGAGGCCTCGGCTGCCGGAGAAAAATTCTTCGACGAGGCCTCGGCTGCCGGGGACCTTCTTTTCGACGAGGCCTCGGCTGCCGGAGAAAAAATCTTCGACGAGGCCTCGGCTGCCGGAGAAAAAATCTTTGACGAGGCCTCGGCTGCCGGGGACCTTCTCTTCGACAAGGCCTCGGCTGCCGGGGACCTTCTCTTCGACGAGGCCTCGGCTGCCGGAGAAAAAATCTTCGACGAGGCCTCGGCTGCCGGAGAAAAAATCTTCGACGAGGCCTTGGCTGCCGGGGACCTTCTCTTCGACGAGGCCTCGGCTGCCGAAGAAAAAATCTTCGACGAGGCCTCGGCTGCCGGGGACCTTCTCTTCGACGAGGCCTCGGCTGCCGGAGAAAAAATCTTCGACGAGGCCTCGGCTGCCGGGGACCTTCTCTTCGACGAGGCCTCAGCTGCCGGAGAAAAAATCTTCGACGAGGCCTCGGCTGCCGGAGACAAAATCTTTGACGAGGCTTCGGCTGCCGGGGACCTTCTCTTCGACAAGGCCTCGGCTGCCGGGGACCTTCTCTTCGACGAGGCCTCGGCTGCCGGAGAAAAAATCTTCGACGAGGCCTCGGCTGCCGGGGACCTTCTCTTCGACGAGGCCTCGGCTGCCGGGGACCTTCTCTTCGACGAGGCCTCGGCTGCCGGAGAAAAAATCTTCGACGAGGCCTCGGCTCCCGGAGACAAAATCTTTGACGAGGCCTCGGCTGCCGGGGACCTTCTCTTCGACAAGGCCTCGGCTGCCGGGGACCTTCTCTTCGACGAGGCCTCGGCTGCCGGAGAAAAAATCTTCGACGAGGCCTCGGCTGCCGGAGAAAAAATCTTCGACGAGGCCTCGGCTGCCGGGGACCTTCTCTTCGACAAGGCCTCGGCTGCCGGAGAAAAAATCTTCGACGAGGCCTCGGCTGCCGGGGACCTTCTCTTCGACGAGGCCTCGGCTGCCGGAGAAAAAATCTTCGACGAGGCCTCGGCTGCCGGGGACCTTCTCTTCGACGAGGCCTCGGCTGCCGGAGAACAAATCTTCGACGAGGCCTTGGCTGCCGGGGACCTTCTCTTCGAAGAGGCCTCGGCTGCCGGGGACCTTCTCTTCGACGAGGGTTCGGCTGCCGGAGAAAAAATCTTCGACGAGGCCTCGGTTGCCGGGGACCTTCTCTTCGACGAGGCCTCGGCTGCCGGAGAAAAAATCTTCGACGAGGCCTCGGCTGCCGGAGAAAAAATCTTCGACGAGACCTCGGCTGCCGGGGACCTTCTCTTCGACGAGGCCTCGGTTGCCGGAGAAAAAATCTTCGACGAGGCCTCGGCTGCCGGAGAAAAAATCTTCGACGAGGCCTCGGCTGCCGGAGAAAAAATGTTCGACGAGGCCTCAGCTGCCGGGGACCTTCTCTTCGACGAGGCCTCGGTTGCCGGAGAAAAAATCTTCGACGAGGCCTCGGCTGCTGGAGAAAAAATCTTCGACTATGCCTCGGCTGCCGGAGAAAAAATCTTCGACGAGGCCTCAGCTGCCGGGGACCTTCTCTTCGACGAGGCCTCGGTTGCCGGAGAAAAAATCTTCGACGAGGCCTCGGCTGCCGGAGAAAAAATCTTCGACGAGGCCTCGGCTGCCAGGGACCTTCTCTTCGACGAGGCCTCAGCTGCCGGGGAACTTCTCTTCGACGAGGCCTCGGCTGCCGGAGAAAAAATCATCAACGAGGCCTCGGAAGCCGCAGAAAATATCTTCAACGAGGCCTCGGCTGCCGGGCACCTTCTCTTCGACGAGGACTCGGCTGCCGGAGAAATAATCTTCGACGAGGCCTCGGCTGACGGAGAAAAAATCTTCGACGAGGCCTCGGCTGCCGAAGAAAAAATCTTCGACGAGGCCTAGGCTGCCGGGGACCTTCTCTTCGACGAGGCCTCAGCTGCCGGAGAAAAAATCTTCGACGAGGCCTCGGCTGCCGGAGAAATAATCTTCGACGAGGCCTCGGCTGCTGGAGAAAAAATCTTCGACGAGGCCTCGGCTGCCGGAGAAAAAATTTTCGACGAGGCCTCGGCTGCCGGGGACCTTCTCTTCGACGAGGCCTCGGCTGCCGGAGAAAAAGTCTTCGACGAGGCCTCGGCTGCCGGAGAAAAAATCTTCGACGAGGCCTCGGCTGCCGGGGACCTTCTCTTCGACGAGGCCTCGGCTGCCGGAGAAAAAATCTTCAACGAGGCCTCGGCTGCCGGGGACCTTCTCTTCGACGAGGCCTCGGCTGCCGGGGACCTTCTCTTCGACGAGGCCTCGGCTGCCGGAGAAAAAATCTTCGACGAGGCCTCGGCTGCCGGAGAAAATATTTTCAACGAGGCCTCGGCTGCCGGGGACCTTCTCTTCGACGAGGCCTCGGCTGCCGGAGAAAAAATCTTCGACGAGGCCTCGGCTGCCGGAGAAAAAATCTTCGACGAGGCCTCGGCTGCCGGGGACCTTCTCTTCGACGAGGCCTCGGTTGCCGGAGAAAAAATCTTCGACGAGGCCTCGGCTGCCGGAGAAAAAATCTTCGACGAGGCCTCGGCTGCCAGGGACCTTCTCTTCGACGAGGCCTCAGCTGCCGGGGACCTTCTATTCGACGAGGCCTCGACTGCCGGAGAAAAAATCTTCAACGAGGCCTCGGATGCCGCAGAAAAAATCTTCGACGAGGCCTCGGCTGCCGGGGACCTTCTCTTCGACGAGGCCTCGGCTGCCGGAGAAAAAATCTTCGACGAGGCCTCGGCTGCCGGAGAAAAAATCTTCGACGAGGCCTCGGCTGCCGAAGAAAAACACTTCGACGAGGCCTAGGCTGCCGAAGAAAAAATCTTCGACGAGGCCTCGGCTGCCGGAGAAAAAATCTTCGACGAGGCCTCGGCTGCCGGAGAAAAAATCTTCGACGAGGCCTCGGCTGCCGGAGAAAAAATCTTCGACGAGGCCTCGGCTGCCGGAGAAATAATCTTCGACGAGGCCTCGGCTGCTGGAGAAAAAATCTTCGACGACGCCTCGACTGCCGGGGACCTTCTCTTCGACGAGGCCTCGGCTGCCGGGGACCTTCTCTTCGACGAGGCCTCGGCTGCCGGAGAAAAAATCTTCGACGAGGCCTCGGCTGCCGGGGACCTTCTCTTCGACGAGGCCTCGGTTGCCGGAGAAAAAATCTTCGACGAGGCCTCGGCTGCCGGGGACCTTCTCTTCGACAAGGCCTCGGCTGCCGGAGAAAAAATCTTCGACGAGGCCTCAGCTGCCGGGAACCTTCTCTTTGACGAGGCCTCGGCTGCCGGAGAAAAAATCTTCGACGAGGCCTCGGCTGCCGGAGAAAAAATCTTCGACGAGGCTTCGACTGCCGGGGACCTTCTCTTCGACGAGGCCTCGGCTGCCGGGGACCTTCTCTTCGACGAGGCCTCGGCTGCCGGAGAAAAAATCTTCGACGAGGCCTCGGCTGCCGGAGAAAATATTTTCAACGAGGCCTCGGCTGCCGGGGACCTTCTCTTCGACGAGGCCTCGGCTGCCGGAGAAAAAATCTTCGACGAGGCCTCGGCTGCCTGGGACCTTCTCTTCGACGAGGCCTCGGTTGCCGGAGAAAAAATCTTCGACGAGGCCTCGGCTGCCGGAGAAAAAATCTTCGACGAGGCCTCGGCTGCCAGGGACCTTCTCTTCGACGAGGCCTCAGCTGCCGGGGACCTTCTATTCGACGAGGCCTCGACTGCCGGAGAAAAAATCTTCAACGAGGCCTCGGATGCCGCAGAAAAAATCTTCGACGAGGCCTCGGCTGCCGGGGACCTTCTCTTCGACGAGGCCTCGGCTGCCGGAGAAAAAATCTTCGACGAGGCCTCGGCTGCCGGAGAAATAATCTTCGACGAGGCCTCGGCTGCTGGAGAAAAAATCTTCGACGACGCCTCGACTGCCGGGGACCTTCTCTTCGACGAGGCCTCGGCTGCCGGGGACCTTCTCTTCGACGAGGCCTCGGCTGCCGGAGAAAAAATCTTCGACGAGGCCTCGGCTGCCGGAGAAAAAATCTTCGACGAGGCCTCGGCTGCCGGGGACCTTCTCTTCGACGAGGCCTCGGTTGCCGGAGAAAAAATCTTCGACGAGGCCTCGGCTGCCGGAGAAAAAATCTTCGACGAGGCCTCGGCTGCCGGGGACCTTCTCTTCGACAAGGCCTCGGCTGCCGGAGAAAAAATCTTCGACGAGGCCTCAGCTGCCGGGAACCTTCTCTTTGACGAGGCCTCGGCTGCCGGAGAAAAAATCTTCGACGAGGCCTCGGCTGCCGGAGAAAAAATCTTCGACGAGGCCTCGACTGCCGGGGACCTTCTCTTCGACGAGGCCTCGGCTGCCGGGGACCTTCTCTTCGACGAGGCCTCGGCTGCCGGAGAAAAAATCTTCGACGAGGCCTCGGCTGCCGGAGAAAATATTTTCAACGAGGCCTCGGCTGCCGGGGACCTTCTCTTCGACGAGGCCTCGGCTGCCGGAGAAAAAATCTTCGACGAGGCCTCGGCTGCCGGGGACCTTCTCTTCGACGAGGCCTCGGTTGCCGGAGAAAAAATCTTCGACGAGGCCTCGGCTGCCGGAGAAAAAATCTTCGACGAGGCCTCGGCTGCCAGGGACCTTCTCTTCGACGAGGCCTCAGCTGCCGGGGACCTTCTATTCGACGAGGCCTCGACTGCCGGAGAAAAAATCTTCAACGAGGCCTCGGATGCCGCAGAAAAAATCTTCGACGAGGCCTCGGCTGCCGGGGACCTTCTCTTCGACGAGGCCTCGGCTGCCGGAGAAAAAATCTTCGACGAGGCCTCGGCTGCCGGAGAAAAAATCTTCGACGAGGCCTCGGCTGCCGAAGAAAAACACTTCGACGAGGCCTAGGCTGCCGAAGAAAAAATCTTCGACGAGGCCTCGGCTGCCGGAGAAAAAATCTTCGACGAGGCCTCGGCTGCCGGAGAAAAAATCTTCGACGAGGCCTCGGCTGCCGGAGAAATAATCTTCGACGAGGCCTCGGCTGCTGGAGAAAAAATCTTCGACGACGCCTCGACTGCCGGGGACCTTCTCTTCGATGAGGCCTCGGCTGCCGGGGACCTTCTCTTCGACGAGGCCTCGGCTGCCGGAGAAAAAATCTTCGACGAGGCCTCGGCTGCCGGAGAAAAAATCTTCGACGAGGCCTCGGCTGCCGGGGACCTTCTCTTCGACGAGGCCTCGGTTGCCGGAGAAAAAATCTTCGACGAGGCCTCGGCTGCCGGAGAAAAAATCTTCGACGAGGCCTCGGCTGCCGGGGACCTTCTCTTCGACAAGGCCTCGGCTGCCGGAGAAAAAATCTTCGACGAGGCCTCAGCTGCCGGGAACCTTCTCTTCGACGAGGCCTCGGCTGCCGGAGAAAAAATCTTCGACGAGGCCTCGGCTGACGGAGAAAAAATCTTTGACGAGGCCTCGGCTGCCGAAGAAAAAATCTTCGACGAGGCCTAGGCTGCCGGGGACCTTCTCTTCGACGAGGCCTCGGCTGCTGGAGAAAAAATCTTCGACGAGGCCTCGGCTGCCGGAGAAAAAATCTTCGACGAGGCCTCGGTTGCCGGGGACCTTCTCTTCGACGAGGCCTCGGCTGCCGGAGAAAAAGTCTTCGACGAGGCCTCGGCTGCCGGAGAAAAAATCTTCGACGAGGCCTCGGCTGCCGGGGACCTTCTCTTCGACGAGGCCTCGGCTGCCGGAGAAAAAATCTTCAACGAGGCCTCGGCTGCCGGAGTAAAAATCTTCGACGAGGCCTCGGCTGCCGGGGACAAAATCTTCGATGAGGCCTCGACAGCCGGGGACCTTCTCTTCGACGAGGCCTCGGCTGCCGGAGAAAAAATCTTCGACGAGGCCTCGGCTGCCGGACAAAAAATCTTCGACGAGGCCTCGGCTGCCGGGGACCTTCTCTTCGACGAGGCCTCGGCTGCCGGAGAAAAAATCTTCAACGAGGCCTCGGATGCCGCAGAAAAAATCTTCGACGAGGCCTCGGCTGCCGGGGACCATCTCTTTGACGAGGCCTCGGCTGCCGGAGAAAAAATCTTCGACGAGGCCTCGGCTGCCGGAGAAAAAATCTTCGACGAGGCCTCAGCTGCCGGGGACCTTCTCTTCGACGAGGCCTCGGTTGCCGGAGAAAAAATCTTCAACGAGGCCTCGGCTGCCGGAGAAAAAATCTTCGACGAGGCCTCGGCTGCCAGGGACCTTCTCTTCGACGAGGCCTCAGCTGCCGGGGACCTTCTCTTCGACGAGGCCTCGGCTGCCGGAGAAAAAATCTTCAACGAGGCCTCGGAAGCCGCAAAAAAAATCTTCGACGAGGCCTCGGCTGCCGGGCACCTTCTCTTCGACGAGGCCTCGGCTGCCGGAGAAAAAATCTTCGACGAGGCCTCGGCTGACGGCGAAAAAATCTTTGACGAGGCCTCGGCTGCCGAAGAAAAAATCTTCGACGAGGCCTAGGCTGCCGGGGACCTTCTCTTCGACGAGGCCTCGGCTGCCGGAGAAAAAATCTTCGACGAGGCCTCGGCTGCCGGAGAAATAATCTTCGACGAGGCCTCGGCTGCCGGAGAAAAAAATCTTCGACGAGGCCTCGGCTGCCGGAGAAATAATTTTCGACGAGGCCTCGGCTGCCGGGGACCTTCTCTTCGACGAGGCCTCGGCTGCCGGAGAAAAAGTCTTCGACGAGGCCTCGGCTGCCGGAGAAAAAATCTTCGACGAGGCCTCGGCTGCCGGGGACCTTCTCTTCGACGAGGCCTCGGCTGCCGGAGAAAAAATCTTCAACGAGGCCTCGGCTGCCGGAGTAAAAATCTTCGACGAGGCCTCGGCTGCCGGGGACCTTCTCTTTGACGAGGCCTCGGCTGCCGGAGAAAAAATCTTCGACGAGGCCTCGACTGCCGGGGACCTTCTCTTCGACGAGGCCTCGGCTGCCGGGGACCTTCTCTTCGACGAGGCCTCGGCTGCCGGGGACCTTCTCTTCGACGAGGCCTCGGCTGCCGGAGAAAAAATCTTCGACGAGGCCTCGGCTGCCGGAGAAAATATTTTCAACGAGGCCTCGGCTGCCGGGGACCTTCTCTTCGACGAGGCCTCGGCTGCCGGAGAAAAAATCTTCGACGAGGCCTCGGCTGCCGGGGACCTTCTCTTCGACGAGGCCTCGGTTGCCGGAGAAAAAATCTTCGACGAGGCCTCGGCTGCCGGAGAAAAAATCTTCGACGAGGCCTCGGCTGCCAGGGACCTTCTCTTCGACGAGGCCTCAGCTGCCGGGGACCTTCTATTCGACGAGGCCTCGACTGCCGGAGAAAAAATCTTCAACGAGGCCTCGGATGCCGCAGAAAAAATCTTCGACGAGGCCTCGGCTGCCGGGGACCTTCTCTTCGACGAGGCCTCGGCTGCCGGAGAAAAAATCTTCGACGAGGCCTCAGCTGCCGGGAACCTTCTCTTCGACGAGGCCTCGGCTGCCGGAGAAAAAATCTTCGACGAGGCCTCGGCTGACGGAGAAAAAATCTTTGACGAGGCCTCGGCTGCCGAAGAAAAAATCTTCGACGAGGCCTAGGCTGCCGGGGACCTTCTCTTCGACGAGGCCTCGGCTGCTGGAGAAAAAATCTTCGACGAGGCCTCGGCTGCCGGAGAAAAAATCTTCGACGAGGCCTCGGTTGCCGGGGACCTTCTCTTCGACGAGGCCTCGGCTGCCGGAGAAAAAGTCTTCGACGAGGCCTCGGCTGCCGGGGACAAAATCTTCGACGAGGCCTCGACAGCCGGGGACCTTCTCTTCGACGAGGCCTCGGCTGCCGGAGAAAAAATCTTCGACGAGGCCTCGGCTGCCGGACAAAAAATCTTCGACGAGGCCTCGGCTGCCGGGGACCTTCTCTTCGACGAGGCCTCGGCTGCCGGAGAAAAAATCTTCAACGAGGCCTCGGATGCCGCAGAAAAAATCTTCGACGAGGCCTCGGCTGCCGGGGACCATCTCTTTGACGAGGCCTCGGCTGCCGGAGAAAAAATCTTCGACGAGGCCTCGGCTGCCGGAGAAAAAATCTTCGACGAGGCCTCAGCTGCCGGGGACCTTCTCTTCGACGAGGCCTCGGTTGCCGGAGAAAAAATCTTCAACGAGGCCTCGGCTGCCGGAGAAAAAATCTTCGACGAGGCCTCGGCTGCCAGGGACCTTCTCTTCGACGAGGCCTCAGCTGCCGGGGACCTTCTCTTCGACGAGGCCTCGGCTGCCGGAGAAAAAATCTTCAACGAGGCCTCGGAAGCCGCAAAAAAAATCTTCGACGAGGCCTCGGCTGCCGGGCACCTTCTCTTCGACGACGCCTCGGCTGCCGGAGAAAAAATCTTCGACGAGGCCTCGGCTGACGGCAAAAAAATCTTTGACGAGGCCTCGGCTGCCGAAGAAAAAATCTTCGACGAGGCCTAGGCTGCCGGGGACCTTCTCTTCGACGAGGCCTCGGCTGCCGGAGAAAAAATCTTCGACGAGGCCTCGGCTGCCGGAGAAATAATCTTCGACGAGGCCTCGGCTGCCGGAGAAAAAAATCTTCGACGAGGCCTCGGCTGCCGGAGAAATAATTTTCGACGAGGCCTCGGCTGCCGGGGACCTTCTCTTCGACGAGGCCTCGGCTGCCGGAGAAAAAGTCTTCGACGAGGCCTCGGCTGCCGGAGAAAAAATCTTCGACGAGGCCTCGGCTGCCGGGGACCTTCTCTTCGACGAGGCCTCGGCTGCCGGAGAAAAAATCTTCAACGAGGCCTCGGCTGCCGGAGTAAAAATCTTCGACGAGGCCTCGGCTGCCGGGGACCTTCTCTTTGACGAGGCCTCGGCTGCCGGAGAAAAAATCTTCGACGAGGCCTCGACTGCCGGGGACCTTCTCTTCGACGAGGCCTCGGCTGCCGGGGACCTTCTCTTCGACGAGGCCTCGGCTGCTGGAGAAAAAATCTTCGACGAGGCCTCGGCTGCCGGGGACCTTCTCTTCGACGAGGCCTCGGCTGCCGGAGAAAAAATCTTCGACGAGGCCTCGGTTGCCGGAGCAAAAATCTTCGATGAGGCCTCGGCTGCCGGAGAAAAAATCTTCGACGAGGCCTCAGCTGCCGAAGAAAAAAATCTTCGACGAGGCCTCGGCTGCCGGAGACAAAATCTTCGACGAGGCCTCGACTGCCGGGGACCTTCTCTTCGACGAGGCCTCGGCTGCCGGAGAAAAAATCTTCGACAAGGCCTCGGCTGCCGGACAAAAAAATCTTCGACGAGGCCTCGGCTGCCGGGGACCTTCTCTTCGACGAGGCCTCGGTTGCCGGAGAAAAAATCTTCGACGAGGCCTCGGCTGCCGGAGAAAAAATCTTCGACGAGGCCTCGGCTGCCGGGGACCTTCTCTTCGACGAGGCCTCGGTTGCCGGAGAAAAAATCTTCGACGAGGCCTCGGCTGCCGGAGAAAAAATCTTCGACGAGGCCTCGGCTGCCGGAGAAAAAATCTTCGACGAGGCCTCAGCTGCCGGGGACCTTCTCTTCGACGAGGCCTCGGTTGCCGGAGAAAAAATCTTCGACGAGGCCTCGGCTGCTGCAGAAAAAATCTTCGACTATGCCTCGGCTGCCGGAGAAAAAATCTTCGACGAGGCCTCAGCTGCCGGGGACCTTCTCTTCGACGAGGCCTCGGTTGCCGGAGAAAAAATCTTCGACGAGGCCTCGGCTGCCGGAGAAAAAATCTTCGACGAGGCCTCGGCTGCCAGGGACCTTCTCTTCGACGAGGCCTCAGCTGCCGGGGACCTTCTCTTCGACGAGGCCTCGGCTGCCGGAGAAAAAATCTTCAACGAGGCCTCGGAAGCCGCAGAAAATATCTTCGACGAGGCCTCGGCTGCCGGGCACCTTCTCTTCGACGAGGACTCGGCTGCCGGAGAAATAATCTTCGACGAGGCCTCGGCTGACGGAGAAAAAATCTTCGACGAGGCCTCGGCTGCCGAAGAAAAAATCTTCGACGAGGCCTAGGCTGCCGGGGACCTTCTCTTCGACGAGGCCTCAGCTGCCGGAGAAAAAATCTTCGACGAGGCCTCGGCTGCCGGAGAAATAATCTTCGACGAGGCCTCGGCTGCCGGAGAAAAAATCTTCGACGAGGCCTCGGCTGCCGGAGAAAAAATTTTCGACGAGGCCTCGGCTGCCGGGGACCTTCTCTTCGACGAGGCCTCGGCTGCCGGAGAAAAAGTCTTCGACAAGGCCTCGGCTGCCGGAGAAAAAATCTTCGACGAGGCCTCGGCTGCCGGGGACCTTCTCTTCGACAAGGCCTCGGCTGCCGGAGAAAAAATCTTCAACGAGGCCTCGGCTGCCGGGGACCTTCTCTTCGACGAGGCCTCGGTTGCCGGAGAAAAAATCTTCGACGAGGCCTCGGCTGCCGGAGAAAAAAATCTTCGACGATGCCTCGGCTGCAGGAGAAAAAATCTTCGACGAGGCCTCAGCTGCCGGGGACCTTCTCTTCGACGAGGCCTCGGTTGCCGGAGAAAAAATCTTCGACGAGGCCTCGGCTGCCGGAGAAAAAATCTTAGACGAGGCCTCGGCTGCCAGGGACCTTCTGTTCGACGAGGCCTCAGCTGCCGGGGACCTTCTGTTCGACGAGGCCTCGGCTGCCGGAGAAAAAATCTTCAACGAGGCCTCGGAAGCCGCAGAAAAAATCTTCGACGAGGCCTTGGCTGCCGGGCACCTTCTCTTCGACGAGGCCTCGGCTGCCGGAGAAAAAATATTCGACGAGGCCTCGGCTGCCGGAGAAAAAATCTTCGACGAGGCCTCGGCTGCCGAAGAAAAAATCTTCAACGAGGCCTAGGCTGCCGGGGACCTTCTCTTCGACGAGGCCTCGGCTGCGGGAGAAAAAATATCTTCGACGAGGCCTCGGCTGCCGGAGAAATAATCTTCGACGAGGCCTCGGCTGCCGGAGAAAAAATCTTCGACGAGGCCTCGGCTGCCGGAGAAAAAATCTTCGACGAGGCCTCGGCTGCCAGGGACCTTCTCTTCGACGAGGCCTCAGCTGCCGGGGACCTTCTATTCGACGAGGCCTCGACTGCCGGAGAAAAAATCTTCAACGAGGCCTCGGATGCCGCAGAAAAAATCTTCGACGAGGCCTCGGCTGCCGGGGACCTTCTCTTCGACGAGGCCTCGGCTGCCGGAGAAAAAAATCTTCGACGAGGCCTCGGCTGCCGGAGAAAAAATCTTCGACGAGGCCTCGGCTGCCGAAGAAAAACACTTCGACGAGGCCTAGGCTGCCGAAGAAAAAATCTTCGACGAGGCCTCGGCTGCCGGAGAAAAAATCTTCGACGAGGCCTCGGCTGCCGGAGAAAAAATCTTCGACGAGGCCTCGGCTGCCGGAGAAATAATCTTCGACGAGGCCTCGGCTGCCGGAGAAAAAATCTTCGACGAGGCCTCGGCTGCCGGAGAAATAATCTTCGACGAGGCCTCGGCTGCTGGAGAAAAAATCTTCGACGACGCCTCGACTGCCGGGGACCTTCTCTTCGACGAGGCCTCGGCTGCCGGGGACCTTCTCTTCGACGAGGCCTCGGCTGCCGGAGAAAAAATCTTCGACGAGGCCTCGGCTGCCGGAGAAAAAATCTTCGACGAGGCCTCGGCTGCCGGGGACCTTCTCTTCGACGAGGCCTCGGTTGCCGGAGAAAAAATCTTCGACGAGGCCTCGGCTGCCGGAGAAAAAATCTTCGACGAGGCCTCGGCTGCCGGGGACCTTCTCTTCGACAAGGCCTCGGCTGCCGGAGAAAAAATCTTCGACGAGGCATCAGCTGCCGGGAACCTTCTCTTCGACGAGGCCTCGGCTGCCGGAGAAAAAATCTTCGACGAGGCCTAGGCTGCCGGGGACCTTCTCTTCGACGAGGCCTCGGCTGCTGGAGAAAAAATCTTCGACGAGGCCTCGGCTGCTGGAGAAAAAATCTTCGACGAGGCCTCGGTTGCCGGGGACCTTCTCTTCGACGAGGCCTCGGCTGCCGGAGAAAAAGTCTTCGACGAGGCCTCGGCTGCCGGAGAAAAAATCTTCGACGAGGCCTCGGCTGCCGGGGACCTTCTCTTCGACAAGGCCTCGGCTGCCGGAGAAAAAATCTTCAACGAGGCCTCGGCTGCCGGAGTAAAAATCTTCGACGAGGCCTCGGCTGCCGGGGACAAAATCTTCGACGAGGCCTCGACTGCCGGGGACCTTCTCTTCGACGAGGCCTCGGCTGCCGGAGAAAAAATCTTCGACGAGGCCTCGGCTGCCGGACAAAAAATCTTCGACGAGGCCTCGGCTGCCGGAGAAAAAATCTTCAACGAGGCCTCGGATGCCGCAGAAAAAATCTTCGACGAGGCCTCGGCTGCCGGGGACCATCTCTTCGACGAGGCCTCGGCTGCCGGAGAAAAAATCTTCGACGAGGCCTCGGCTGCCGGAGAAAAAATCTTCGACGAGGCCTCAGCTGCCGGGGACCTTCTCTTCGACGAGGCCTCGGTTGCCGGAGAAAAAATCTTCAACGAGGCCTCGGCTGCCGGAGAAAAAATCTTCGACGAGGCCTCGGCTGCCAGGGACCTTCTCTTCGACGAGGCCTCAGCTGCCGGGGACCTTCTCTTCGACGAGGCCTCGGCTGCCGGAGAAAAAATCTTCAACGAGGCCTCGGAAGCCGCAAAAAAAATCTTCGACGAGGCCTCGGCTGCCGGGCACCTTCTCTTCGACGAGGCCTCGGCTGCCGGAGAAAAAATCTTCGACGAGGCCTCGGCTGCCGAAGAAAAAATCTTCGACGAGGCCTAGGCTGCCGGGGACCTTCTCTTCGACGAGGCCTCGGCTGCCGGAGAAAAAATCTTCGACGAGGCCTCGGCTGCCGGAGAAATAATCTTCGACGAGGCCTCGGCTGCCGGAGAAAAAAATCTTCGACGAGGCCTCGGCTGCCGGAGAAATAATTTTCGACGAGGCCTCGGCTGCCGGGGACCTTCTCTTCGACGAGGCCTCGGCTGCCGGAGAAAAAGTCTTCGACGAGGCCTCGGCTGCCGGAGAAAAAATCTTCGACGAGGCCTCGGCTGCCGGGGACCTTCTCTTCGACGAGGCCTCGTCTGCCGGAGAAAAAATCTTCAACGAGGCCTCGGCTGCCGGAGTAAAAATCTTCGACGAGGCCTCGGCTGCCGGGGACCTTCTCTTTGACGAGGCCTCGGCTGCCGGAGAAAAAATCTTCGACGAGGCCTCGACTGCCGGGGACCTTCTCTTCGACGAGGCCTCGGCTGCCGGGGACCTTCTCTTCGACGAGGCCTCGGCTGCTGGAGAAAAAATCTTCGACGAGGCCTCGGCTGCCGGGGACCTTCTCTTCGACGAGGCCTCGGCTGCCGGAGAAAAAATCTTCGACGAGGCCTCGGTTGCCGGAGCAAAAATCTTCGATGAGGCCTCGGCTGCCGGAGAAAAAATCTTCGACGAGGCCTCAGCTGCCGAAGAAAAAAATCTTCGACGAGGCCTCGGCTGCCGGAGACAAAATCTTCGACGAGGCCTCGACTGCCGGGGACCTTCTCTTCGACGAGGCCTCGGCTGCCGGAGAAAAAATCTTCGACAAGGCCTCAGCTGCCGGACAAAAAAATCTTCGACGAGGCCTCGGCTGCCGGGGACCTTCTCTTCGACGAGGCCTCGGTTGCCGGAGAAAAAATCTTCGACGAGGCCTCGGCTGCCGGAGAAAAAATCTTCGACGAGGCCTCGGCTGCCGGGGACCTTCTCTTCGACGAGCCCTCGGTTGCCGGAGAAAAAATCTTCGACGAGGCCTCGGCTGCCGGAGAAAAAATCTTCGACGAGGCCTCGGCTGCCGGAGAAAAAATCTTCGACGAGGCCTCAGCTGCCGGGGACCTTCTCTTCGACGAGGCCTCGGTTGCCGGAGAAAAAATCTTCGACGAGGCCTCGGCTGCTGGAGAAAAAATCTTCGACTATGCCTCGGCTGCCGGAGAAAAAATCTTCGACGAGGCCTCAGCTGCCGGGGACCTTCTCTTCGACGAGGCCTCGGTTGCCGGAGAAAAAATCTTCGACGAGGCCTCGGCTGCCGGAGAAAAAATCTTCGACGAGGCCTCGGCTGCCAGGGACCTTCTCTTCGACGAGGCCTCAGCTGCCGGGGAACTTCTCTTCGACGAGGCCTCGGCTGCCGGAGAAAAAATCTTCAACGAGGCCTCGGAAGCCGCAGAAAATATCTTCGACGAGGCCTCGGCTGCCGGGCACCTTCTCTTCGACGAGGACTCGGCTGCCGGAGAAATAATCTTCGACGAGGCCTCGGCTGACGGAGAAAAAAATCTTCGACGAGGCCTCGGCTGCCGGAGAAAAAATTTTCGACGAGGCCTCGGCTGCCGGGGACCTTCTCTTCGACGAGGCCTCGGCTGCCGGAGAAAAAGTCTTCGACGAGGCCTCGGCTGCCGGAGAAAAAATCTTCGACGAGGCCTCGGCTGCCGGGGACCTTCTCTTCGACGAGGCCTCGGCTGCCGGAGAAAAAATCTTCAACGAGGCCTCGGCTGCCGGGGACCTTCTCTTCGACGAGGCCTCGGTTGCTGGAGAAAAAATCTTCGACGAGGCCTCGGCTGCCGGAGAAAAAATCTTCGACGATGCCTCGGCTGCAGGAGAAAAAATCTTCGACGAGGCCTCAGCTGCCGGGGACCTTCTCTTCGACGAGGCCTCGGTTGCCGGAGAAAAAATCTTCGACGAGGCCTCGGCTGCCGGAGAAAAAATCTTAGACGAGGCCTCGGCTGCCAGGGACCTTCTCTTCGACGAGGCCTCAGCTGCCGGGGACCTTCTGTTCGACGAGGCCTCGGCTGCCGGAGAAAAAATCTTCAACGAGGCCTCGGAAGCCGCAGAAAAAATCTTCGACGAGGCCTTGGCTGCCGGGCACCTTCTCTTCGACGAGGCCTCGGCTGCCGGAGAAAAAATCTTCGACGAGGCCTCGGCTGCCGGAGAAAAAATCTTCGACGAGGCCTCGGCTGCCGAAGAAAAAATCTTCGACGAGGCCTAGGCTGCCGGGGACCTTCTCTTCGATGAGGCCTCGGCTGCCGGAGAAAAATATCTTCGACGAGGCCTCGGCTGCCGGAGAAATAATCTTCGACGAGGCCTCGGCTGCCGGAGAAAAAATCTTCGACGAGGCCTCGGCTGCCGGAGAAAAAATTTTCGACGAGGCCTCGGCTGCCGGGGACCTTCTCTTCGACGAGGCCTCGGCTGCCGGAGAAAAAGTCTTCGACGAGGCCTCGGCTGCAGGGGTCCTTCTCTTCGACGAGGCCTCGGCTGCCGGAGAAAAAATCTTCAACGAGGCCTCGGCTGCCGGAGTAAAAATCTTCGACGAGGCCTCGGATGCCGGGGACCTTCTCTTTGACGAGGCCTCGGCTGCCGGAGAAAAAATCTTCGACGAGGCCTCTGCTGCCGGAGAAAAAATCTTCGACGAGGCCTCAGCTGCCGGGGACCTTCTCTTCGACGAGGCCTCGGTTGCCGGAGAAAAAATCTTCGACGAGGCCTCGGCTGCCGGAGAAAAAATCTTCGACGAGGCCTCGGCTGCCAGGGACCTTCTCTTCGACGAGGCCTCAGCTGCCGGGGAACTTCTCTTCGACGAGGCCTCGGCTGCCGGAGAAAAAATCTTCAACGAGGCCTCGGAAGCCGCAGAAAATATCTTCGACGAGGCCTCGGCTGCCGGGCACCTTCTCTTCGACGAGGACTCGGCTGCCGGAGAAATAATCTTCGACGAGGCCTCGGCTGACGGAGAAAAAATCTTCGACGAGGCCTCGGCTGCCGGAGAAAAAATTTTCGACGAGG
>NW_026293380.1:0-31861 GCF_026419915.1 Harpia harpyja
AAGGTCCCCGGCGGCCGAGCCCTCGTCGAAGAAAAGGACCCCGGCGGCCGAGCCCTCGTCGAAAACTTTTTCTTCGACGGCCGAGCCCTCGTCGAAGAAAAGGTCCCCGGCGGCCGAGCCCTTGTCGAAGAAAAGGTCCCCGGCGGCCGAGCCCTCGTCGAAGAAAAGGTCCCCGGCGGCCGAGCCCTCGTCGAAGAAAAGGTCCCCGGCGTCCGAGCCCTCGTCGAATAATTTTTCTTCGGCGGCCGAGCCCTCGTCGAAAACTTTTTCTTCGGCGGCCGAGCCCTCGTCGAAGAAAAGGTCCCCGGCAGCCGAGCCCTCGTCGAAGAAAAGGTCCCCGGCGGCCGAGCCCTCGTCGAAAACTTTTTCTTCGGCGGCCGAGCCCTCGTCGAAGAAAAGGTCCCCGGCGGCCGAGCCCTCGTCGAAGAAAAGGTCCCCGCCGGCCGAGCCCTCGTCGAATAATTTTTCTTCAGCGGCCGAGCCCTCGTCGAAAACTTTTTCTTCGGCGGCCGAGCCCTCGTCGAAGAAAAGGTCCCCGGCGGCCGAGCCCTCGTCGAAGAAAAGGTCCCCGGCGGCCGAGCCCTCGTCGAAAACTTTTTCTTCGGCGGCCGAGCCCTCGTCGAAGAAAAGGTCCCCGGCGGCCGAGCCTCGTCGAAGAAAAGGTCCCCGCGGCCGAGCCCTCGTCGAAGAAAAGGACCCCGGCGGCCGAGCCCTCGTCGAAGAAAAGGTCCCCGGCGGCCGAGCCCTCGTCGAAAACTTTTCCTTCGGCGGCCGAGCCCTCGTCGAAGAAAAGGTCCCCGGCGGCCGAGCCCTCGTCGAAGAAAAGGTCCCCGGCGGCCGAGCCCTCGTCGAAAACTTTTTCTTCGGCGGCCGAGCCCTCGTCGAAAACTTTTTCTTCGGCGGCCGAGCCCTCGTCGAAGAAAAGGTCCCCGGCGGCCGAGCCCTCGTTGAATAAAAGGTCCCCAGCGGCCGAGCCCTCGTCGAAGAAAAGGTCCCCGGCGGCCGAGCCCTCGTCGAAGAAAAGGTCCCCGGCGGCCGAGCCCTCGTCGAAGAAAAGGTCCCCGGCGGCCGAGCCCTCGTCGAAGAAAAGGTCCCCGGCGGCCGAGCCCTCGTCGAAGAAAAGGTCCCAGGCGGCCGAGCCCTTGTCGAAAATACTTTTTCTTCGACGGCCGAGCCCTCGTCGAAGAAAAGGTCCCCGGCGGCCGAGCCCTCGTCGAAGAAAAGGTCCCCGGCGGCCGAGCCCTCGTCGAAGAAAGGTCCCCGGCGGCCGAGCCCTCGTCGAAAACTTTTTCTTCGGCGGCCGAGCCCTCGTCGAAGAAAAGGTCCCCGGCGGCCGAGCCCTCATCGAAAACTTTTTCTTCGGCGGCCGAGCCCTCGTCGAAGAAAAGGTCCCCCGGCGGCCGAGCCCTCGTCGAAGAAAAGGTCCCCGGCGGCCGAGCCCTCGTCGAAAACTTTTTCTTCGACGGCCGAGCCCTCGTCGAAGAAAAGGTCCCCGGCGGCCGAGCCCTCGTCGAAGAAAAGGTCCCCGGCGGCCGAGCCCTCGTCGAATAATTTTTCTTCGGCGGCCGAGCCCTCGTCGAAAACTTTTTCTTCGGCGGCCGAGCCCTTGTCGAAGAAAAGGTCCCCGGCGGCCGAGCCCTCGTCGAAGAAAAGGTCCCCGGCGGCCGAGCCCTCGTCGAAAACTTTTTCTTCGGCGGCCGAGCCCTCGTCGAAGAAAAGGTCCCCGGCGGCCGAGCCCTCGTCGAAGAAAAGGTCCCCAGCGGCCCAGCCCTCGTCGAAAACTTTTTCTTCGGCGGCCGAGCCCTCGTCGAAGAAAAGGTCCCCGGCGGCCGAGCCCTCGTCGAAGAAAAGGTCCCCGGCGGCCGAGCCCTCGTCGAAGAAAAGGACCCCGGCGGCCGAGCCCTCGTCGAAAACTTTTTCTTCGACGGCCGAGCCCTCGTCGAAGAAAAGGTCCCCGGCGGCCGAGCCCTCGTCGAAGAAAAGGTCCCCGGCGGCCGAGCCCTCGTCGAAGAAAAGGTCCCCGGCGGCCGAGCCCTCGTCGAAGAAAAGGTCCCCGGCGGCCGAGCCCTCGTCGAAGAAAAGGTCCCCGGCGGCCGAGCCCTCGTCGAAGAAAAGGTCCCCGGCGGCCGAGCCCTCGTCGAAAAATTTTTCTTCGGCGGCCGAGCCCTCGTCGAAGAAAAGGTCCCCGGCGGCCGAGCCCTCGTCGAAGAAAAGGTCCCCGGCGGCCGAGCCCTCGTCGAAAACTTTTTCTTCGGCGGCCGAGCCTTCGTCGAAGAAAAGGTCCCTGGCGGCCGAGCCCTCGTCGAAGAAAAGGTCCCCGGCGGCCGAGCCCTCGTCGAAGAAAAGGACCCCGGCGGCCGAGCCCTCGTCGAAGAAAAGGTCCCCGGCGGCCGAGCCCTCGTCGAAAACTTTTCCTTCGGCGGCCGAGCCCTCGTCGAAGAAAAGGTCCCCGGCGGCCGAGCCCTCGTCGAAGAAAAGGTCCCCGGCGGCCGAGCCCTCGTCGAAAACTTTTTCTTCGGCGGCCGAGCCCTCGTCGAAAACTTTTTCTTCGGCGGCCGAGCCCTCGTCGAAGAAAAGGTCCCCGGCGGCCGAGCCCTCGTCGAAGAAAAGGTCCCCGGCGGCCGAGCCCTTGTCGAAAACTTTTTCTTCGGCGGCCGAGCCCTCGTCGAAGAAAAGGTCCCCGGCGGCCGAGCCCTCGTCGAAGAAAAGGTCCCCGGCGGCCGAGCCCTCGTCGAAAACTTTTTCTTCAGCGGCCGAGCCCTCGTCGAAGAAAAGGTCCCCGGCGGCCGAGCCCTCGTCGAAGAAAAGGTCCCCGGCGGCCGAGCCCTCGTCGAAGAAAAGGTCCCCGGCGGCCGAGCCCTCGTCGAAAACTTTTTCTTCGGCGGCCGAGCCCTCGTCGAAGAAAAGGTCCCCGGCGGCCGAGCCCTCGTCGAAGAAAAGGTCCCCGGCGGCCGA
Source organism: Harpia harpyja (assembly GCF_026419915.1). Lineage (NCBI taxonomy): Eukaryota > Metazoa > Chordata > Aves > Accipitriformes > Accipitridae > Harpia > Harpia harpyja. The sequence continues at coordinate 2,956 of NW_026293380.1, forward strand.
GCCCTCGTCGAAGAAAAGGACCCCGGCGGCCGAGCCCTCGTCGAAAACTTTTTCTTCGGCGGCCGAGCCCTCGTCGAAGAAAAGGTCCCGGGCGGCCGAGCCCTCGTCGAAGAAAAGGTCCCCGGCGGCCGAGCCCTCGTCGAAGAAAAGGTCCCCGGCGGCCGAGCCCTCGTCGAAGAAAAGGTCCCCGGCAGCCGAGCCCTCGTCGAAAACTTTTTCTTCGACGGCCGAGCCCTCGTCGAAGAAAAGGTCCCCGGCGGCCGAGCCCTCGTCGAAGAAAAGGTCCCCGCGGCCGAGCCCTCGTCGAAGAAAAGGTCCCCGGCGGCCGAGCCCTCGTCGAAGAAAAGGTCCCCGGCGGCCGAGCCCTCGTCGAAGAAAAGGTCCCCGGGCGGCCGAAGCCCTCGTCGAAGAAAAGGTCCCCGGCGGCCGAGCCCTCGTCGAAAACTTTTTCTTCGGCGGCCGAGCCCTCGTCGAAAACTTTTTCTTCGGCGGCCGAGCCCTCGTCGAAGAAAAGGTCCCCGGCGGCCGAGCCCTCGTCGAAGAAAAGGTCCCCGGCGGCCGAGCCCTCGTCGAAGAAAAGGTCCCCGGCGGCCGAGCCCTTGTCGAAAACTTTTTCTTCGGCGGCCGAGCCCTCGTCGAAGAAAAGGTCCCCGGCGGCCGAGCCCTCGTCGAAGAAAAGGTCCCCGGCGGCCGAGCCCTCGTCGAAAACTTTTTCTTCGGCGGCCGAGCCCTCGTCGAAGAAAAGGTCCCCGGCGGCCGAGCCCTCGTCGAAGAAAAGGTCCCCGGCGGCCGAGCCCTCGTCGAAGAAAAGGTCCCCGGCGGCCGAGCCCTCGTCGAAAACTTTTTCTTCGGCGGCCGAGCCCTCGTCGAAGAAAAGGTCCCCGGCGGCCGAGCCCTCGTCGAAGAAAAGGTCCCCGGCGGCCGAGCCCTCGTCGAAGTAAAGGACCCCGGCGGCCGAGCCCTCGTCGAAAACTTTTTCTTCGGCGGCCGAGCCCTCGTCGAAGAAAAGGTCCCGGGCGGCCGAGCCCTCGTCGAAGAAAAGGTCCCCGGCGGCCGAGCCCTCGTCGAAGAAAAGAGTCCCCGGCGGCCGAGCCCTCGTCGAAGAAAAGGTCCCCGGCGGCCGAGCCCTCGTCGAAAACTTTTTCTTCGGCGGCCGAGCCCTCGTCGAAGAAAAGGTCCCCGGCGGCCGAGCCCTCGTCGAAGAAAAGGTCCCCGGCGGCCGAGCCCTCGTCGAAGAAAGGTCCCGGCGGCCGAGCCCTCGTCGAAGAAAAGGTCCCCGGCGGCCGAGCCCTCGTCGAAGTAAAGGACCCCGGCGGCCGAGCCCTCGTCGAAAACTTTTTCTTCGGCGGGCCGAGCCCTCGTCGAAGAAAAGGTCCCGGGCGGCCGAGCCCTCGTCGAAGAAAAGGTCCCCGGCGGCCGAGCCCTCGTCGAAGAAAAGGTCCCCGGCGGCCGAGCCCTCGTCGAAGAAAAGGACCCCGGCGGCCGAGCCCTCGTCGAAAACTTTTTCTTCGGCGGCCGAGCCCTCGTCGAAGAAAAGGTCCCGGGCGGCCGAGCCCTCGTCGAAGAAAAGGTCCCCGGCGGCCGAGCCCTCGTCGAAGAAAAGGTCCCCGGCGGCCGAGCCCTCGTCGAAGAAAAGGTCCCCGGCGGCCGAGCCCTCGTCGAAAACTTTTTCTTCGGCGGCCGAGCCCTCGTCGAAGAAAAGGTCCCCGGCGGCCGAGCCCTCGTCGAAGAAAAGGTCCCCGGCGGCCGAGCCCTCGTCGAAGAAAAGGACCCCGGCGGCCGAGCCCTCGTCGAAAACTTTTTCTTCGACGGCCGAGCCCTCGTCGAAGAAAAGGTCCCCGGCGGCCGAGCCCTCGGCGAAGAAAAGGTCCCCGGCGGCCGAGCCCTCGTCGAAGAAAAGGTCCCAGGCGGCCGAGCCCTTGTCGAAAACTTTTTCTTCGGCGGCCGAGCCCTCGTCGAAGAAAAGGTCCCCGGCGGCCGAGCCCTCGTCGAAGAAAAGGTCCCCGGCGGCCGAGCCCTCGTCGAAGAAAAGGTCCCCGGCGGCCGAGCCCTCGTCGAAAACTTTTTCTTCGGCGGCCGAGCCCTCGTCGAAGAAAAGGTCCCCGGCGGCCGAGCCCTCATCGAAAACTTTTTCTTCGGCGGCCGAGCCCTCGTCGAAGAAAAGGTCCCCGGCGGCCGAGCCCTCGTCGAAGAAAAGGTCCCCGGCGGCCGAGCCCTCGTCGAAGAAAAGGTCCCCGGCGGCCGAGCCCTCGTCGAAGAAAAGGTCCCCGGCGGCCGAGCCCTCGTCGAAAACTTTTTCTTCGGCGGCCGAGCCCTCGTCGAAGAAAAGGTCCCCGGCGGCCGAGCCCTCGTCGAAGAAAAGGTCCCCGGTGGCCGAGCCCCTCGTCGAAGTAAAGGACCCCGGCGGCCGAGCCCTCGTCGAAAACTTTTTCTTCGGCGGCCGAGCCCTCGTCGAAGAAAAGGTCCCGGGCGGCCGAGCCCTCGTCGAAGAAAAGGTCCCCGGCGGCCGAGCCCTCGTCGAAGAAAAGGTCCCCGGCGGCCGAGCCTCGTCGAAGAAAAGGTCCCCGGCGGCCGAGCCCTCGTCGAAAACTTTTTCTTCGGCGGCCGAGCCCTCGTCGAAGAAAAGGTCCCCGGCGGCCGAGCCCTCGTCGAAGAAAAGGTCCCCGGCGGCCGAGCCCTCGTCGAAAACTTTTTCTTCGGAGGCCGAGCCCTCGTCGAAGAAAAGGTCCCCGGCGGCCGAGCCCTCGTCGAAGAAAAGGTCCCCGGCGGCCGAGCCCTCGTCGAAGAAAAGGTCCCCGGCGGCCGAGCCCTCGTCGAAAACTTTTTCTTCGACGGCCGAGCCCTTGTCGAAGAAAAGGTCCCCGGCGGCCGAGCCCTCGTCGAAGAAAAGGTCCCCGGCGGCCGAGCCCTCGTCGAAGAAAAGGTCCCCGGCGGCCGAGCCCTCGTCGAAGAAAAGGTCCCCGGCGGCCGAGCCCTCGTCGAAGAAAAGGTCCCCGGCGGCCGAGCCCTCGTCGAAGAAAAGGTCCCCGGCGGCCGAGCCCTCGTCGAAAACTTTTTCTTCGGCGGCCGAGCCCTCGTCGAAGAAAAGGTCCCTGGCGGCCGAGCCCTCGTCGAAGAAAAGGTCCCCGGCGGCCGAGCCCTCGTCGAAGAAAAGGACCCCGGCGGCCGAGCCCTCGTCGAAGAAAAGGTCCCCGGCGGCCGAGCCCTCGTCGAAAACTTTTCCTTCGGCGGCCGAGCCCTCGTCGAAGAAAAGGTCCCCGGCGGCCGAGCCCTCGTCGAAGAAAAGGTCCCCGGCGGCCGAGCCCTCGTCGAAAACTTTTTCTTCGGCGGCCGAGCCCTCGTCGAAAACTTTTTCTTCGGCGGCCGAGCCCTCGTCGAAGAAAAGGTCCCCGGCGGCCGAGCCCTCGTCGAAGAAAAGGTCCCCGGCGGCCGAGCCCTCGTCGAAGAAAAGGTCCCCGGCGGCCGAGCCCTCGTCGAAGTAAAGGACCCCGGCGGCCGAGCCCTCGTCGAAAACTTTTTCTTCGGCGGCCGAGCCCTCGTCGAAGAAAAGGTCCCGGGCGGCCGAGCCCTCGTCGAAGAAAAGGTCCCCGGCGGCCGAGCCCTCGTCGAAGAAAAGGTCCCCGGCGGCCGAGCCCTCGTCGAAGAAAAGGTCCCCGGCGGCCGAGCCCTCGTCGAAAACTTTTTCTTCGGCGGCCGAGCCCTCGTCGAAGAAAAGGTCCCGGGCGGCCGAGCCCTCGTCGAAGAAAAGGTCCCCGGCGGCCGAGCCCTCGTCGAAGAAAAGGTCCCCGGCGGCCGAGCCCTCGTCGAAGAAAAGGTCCCCGGCGGCCGAGCCCTCGTCGAAAACTTTTTCTTCGGCGGCCGAGACCTCGTCGAAGAAAAGGTCCCCGGCGGCCGAGCCCTCGTTGAAGAAAAGGTCCCCGGCGGCCGAGCCCTCGTCGAAGAAAAGGACCCCGGCGGCCGAGCCCTCGTCGAAAACTTTTTCTTCGACGGCCGAGCCCTTGTCGAAGAAAAGGTCCCCGGCGGCCGAGCCCTCGTCGAAGAAAAGGTCCCCGGCGGCCGAGCCCTCGTCGAAAACTTTTTCTTCGGCGGCCGAGCCCTCGTCGAAGAAAAGGTCCCCGGCGGCCGAGCCCTCGTCGAAGAAAAGGTCCCCGGCGGCCGAGCCCTCGTCGAAGAAAAGGTCCCCGGCGGCCGAGCCCTCGTCGAAAACTTTTTCTTCGGCGGCCGAGCCCTCGTCGAAGAAAAGGTCCCCGGCGGCCGAGCCCTCGTCGAAGAAAAGGTCCCCGGCGGCCGAGCCCTCGTCGAAGAAAAGGACCCCGGCGGCCGAGCCCTCGTCGAAAACTTTTTCTTCGGCGGCCGAGCCCTCGTCGAAGAAAAGGTCCCGGGCGGCCGAGCCCTCGTCGAAGAAAAGGTCCCCGGCGGCCGAGCCCTCGTCGAAGAAAAGGTCCCCGGCGGCCGAGCCCTCGTCGAAGAAAAGGTCCCCGGCGGCCGAGCCCTCGTCGAAAACTTTTTCTTCGGCGGCCGAGCCCTCGTCGAAGAAAAGGTCCCCGGCGGCCGAGCCCTCGTCGAAGAAAAGGTCCCCGGCGGCCGAGCCCTCGTCGAAGAAAAGGACCCCGGCGGCCGAGCCCTCGTCGAAAACTTTTTCTTCGACGGCCGAGCCCTCGTCGAAGAAAAGGTCCCCGGCGGCCGAGCCCTCGGCGAAGAAAAGGTCCCCGGCGGCCGAGCCCTCGTCGAAGAAAAGGTCCCAGGCGGCCGAGCCCTTGTCGAAAACTTTTTCTTCGGCGGCCGAGCCCTCGTCGAAGAAAAGGTCCCCGGCGGCCGAGCCCTCGTCGAAGAAAAGGTCCCCGGCGGCCGAGCCCTCGTCGAAGAAAAGGTCCCCGGCGGCCGAGCCCTCGTCGAAAACTTTTTCTTCGGCGGCCGAGCCCTCGTCGAAGAAAAGGTCCCCGGCGGCCGAGCCCTCATCGAAAACTTTTTCTTCGGCGGCCGAGCCCTCGTCGAAGAAAAGGTCCCCGGCGGCCGAGCCCTCGTCGAAGAAAAGGTCCCCGGCGGCCGAGCCCTCGTCGAAGAAAAGGTCCCCGGCGGCCGAGCCCTCGTCGAAGAAAAGGTCCCCGGCGGCCGAGCCCTCGTCGAAAACTTTTTCTTCGGCGGCCGAGCCCTCGTCGAAGAAAAGGTCCCCGGTGGCCGAGCCCTCGTCGAAGTAAAGGACCCCGGCGGCCGAGCCCTCGTCGAAAACTTTTTCTTCGGCGGCCGAGCCCTCGTCGAAGAAAAGGTCCCGGGCGGCCGAGCCCTCGTCGAAGAAAAGGTCCCCGGCGGCCGAGCCCTCGTCGAAGAAAAGGTCCCCGGCGGCCGAGCCCTCGTCGAAGAAAAGGTCCCCGGCGGCCGAGCCCTCATCGAAAACTTTTTCTTCGGCGGCCGAGCCCTCGTCGAAGAAAAGGTCCCCGGCGGCCGAGCCCTCGTCGAAGAAAAGGTCCCCGGCGGCCGAGCCCTCGTCGAAAACTTTTTCTTCGGAGGCCGAGCCCTCGTCGAAGAAAAGGTCCCCGGCGGCCGAGCCCTCGTCGAAGAAAAGGTCCCCGGCGGCCGAGCCCTCGTCGAAGAAAAGGTCCCCGGCGGCCGAGCCCTCGTCGAAAACTTTTTCTTCGACGGCCGAGCCCTTGTCGAAGAAAAGGTCCCCGGCGGCCGAGCCCTCGTCGAAGAAAAGGTCCCCGGCGGCCGAGCCCTCGTCGAAGAAAAGGTCCCCGGCGGCCGAGCCCTCGTCGAAGAAAAGGTCCCCGGCGGCCGAGCCCTCGTCGAAGAAAAGGTCCCCGGCGGCCGAGCCCTCGTCGAAGAAAAGGTCCCCGGCGGCCGAGCCCTCGTCGAAAACTTTTTCTTCGGCGGCCGAGCCCTCGTCGAAGAAAAGGTCCCTGGCGGCCGAGCCCTCGTCGAAGAAAAGGTCCCCGGCGGCCGAGCCCTCGTCGAAGAAAAGGACCCCGGCGGCCGAGCCCTCGTCGAAGAAAAGGTCCCCGGCGGCCGAGCCCTCGTCGAAAACTTTTCCTTCGGCGGCCGAGCCCTCGTCGAAGAAAAGGTCCCCGGCGGCCGAGCCCTCGTCGAAGAAAAGGTCCCCGGCGGCCGAGCCCTCGTCGAAAACTTTTTCTTCGGCGGCCGAGCCCTCGTCGAAAACTTTTTCTTCGGCGGCCGAGCCCTCGTCGAAGAAAAGGTCCCCGGCGGCCGAGCCCTCGTCGAAGAAAAGGTCCCCGGCGGCCGAGCCCTCGTCGAAGAAAAGGTCCCCGGCGGCCGAGCCCTCGTCGAAGAAAAGGTCCCCGGCGGCCGAGCCCTCGTCGAAAACTTTTTCTTCGGCGGCCGAGCCCTCGTCGAAGAAAAGGTCCCCGGCGGCCGAGCCCTCGTCGAAGAAAAGGTCCCCGGCGGCCGAGCCCTCGTCGAAGAAAAGGTCCCCGGCGGCCGAGCCCTCGTCGAAAACTTTTTCTTCGGCGGCCGAGCCCTCGTCGAAGAAAAGGTCCCCGGCGGCCGAGCCCTCGTCGAAGAAAAGGTCCCCGGCGGCCGAGCCCTCGTCGAAGAAAAGGACCCCGGCGGCCGAGCCCTCGTCGAAAACTTTTTCTTCGGCGGCCGAGCCCTCGTCGAAGAAAAGGTCCCGGGCGGCCGAGCCCTCGTCGAAGAAAAGGTCCCCGGCGGCCGAGCCCTCGTCGAAGAAAAGGTCCCCGGCGGCCGAGCCCTCGTCGAAGAAAAGGTCCCCGGCGGCCGAGCCCTCGTCGAAAACTTTTTCTTCGGCGGCCGAGCCCTCGTCGAAGAAAAGGTCCCCGGCGGCCGAGCCCTCGTCGAAGAAAAGGTCCCCGGCGGCCGAGCCCTCGTCGAAGAAAAGGACCCCGGCGGCCGAGCCCTCATCGAAAACTTTTTCTTCGACGGCCGAGCCCTCGTCGAAGAAAAGGTCCCCGGCGGCCGAGCCCTCGGCGAAGAAAAGGTCCCCGGCGGCCGAGCCCTCGTCGAAGAAAAGGTCCCAGGCGGCCGAGCCCTTGTCGAAAACTTTTTCTTCGGCGGCCGAGCCCTCGTCGAAGAAAAGGTCCCCGGCGGCCGAGCCCTCGTCGAAGAAAAGGTCCCCGGCGGCCGAGCCCTCGTCGAAGAAAAGGTCCCCGGCGGCCGAGCCCTCGTCGAAAACTTTTTCTTCGGCGGCCGAGCCCTCGTCGAAGAAAAGGTCCCCGGCGGCCGAGCCCTCATCGAAAACTTTTTCTTCGGCGGCCGAGCCCTCGTCGAAGAAAAGGTCCCCGGCGGCCGAGCCCTCGTCGAAGAAAAGGACCCCGGCGGCCGAGCCCTCGTCGAAAACTTTTTCTTCGACGGCCGAGCCCTCGTCGAAGAAAAGGTCCCCGGCGGCCGAGCCCTCGTCGAAGAAAAGGTCCCCGGCGGCCGAGCCCTCGTCGAAGAAAAGGTCCCCGGCGGCCGAGCCCTCGTCGAAGAAAAGGTCCCCGGCGGCCGAGCCCTCGTCGAATAATTTTTCTTCGGCGGCCGAGCCCTCGTCGAAAACTTTTTCTTCGGCGGCCGAGCCCTCGTCGAAGAAAAGGTCCCCGGCGGCCGAGCCCTCGTCGAAGAAAAGGTCCCCGGCGGCCGAGCCCTCGTCGAAAACTTTTTCTTCGGCGGCCGAGCCCTCGTCGAAGAAAAGGTCCCCGGCGGCCGAGCCCTCGTCGAAGAAAAGGTCCCCGGCGGCCGAGCCCTCGTCGAAGAAAAGGTCCCCGCCGGCCGAGCCCTCGTCGAAAACTTTTTCTTCGGCGGCCGAGCCCTCGTCGAAGAAAAGGTCCCTGGCGGCCGAGCCCTTGTCGAAGAAAAGGTCCCCGGCGGCCGAGCCCTCGTCGAAGAAAAGGACCCCGGCGGCCGAGCCCTCGTCGAAGAAAAGGTCCCCGGCGGCCGAGCCCTCGTCGAAAACTTTTCCTTCGGCGGCCGAGCCCTCGTCGAAGAAAAGGTCCCCGGCGGCCGAGCCCTCGTCGAAGAAAAGGTCCCCGGCGGCCGAGCCCTCGTCGAAAACTTTTTCTTCGGCGGCCGAGCCCTCGTCGAAAACTTTTTCTTCGGCGGCCGAGCCCTCGTCGAAGAAAAGGTCCCCGGCGGCCGAGCCCTCGTCGAAGAAAAGGTCCCCGGCGGCCGAGCCCTCGTCGAAGAAAAGGTCCCCGGCGGCCGAGCCCTTGTCGAAAACTTTTTCTTCGGCGGCCGAGCCCTCGTCGAAGAAAAGGTCCCCGGCGGCCGAGCCCTCGTCGAAGAAAAGGTCCCCGGCGGCCGAGCCCTCGTCGAAAACTTTTTCTTCGGCGGCCGAGCCCTCGTCGAAGAAAAGGTCCCCGGCGGCCGAGCCCTCATCAAAGAAAAGGTCCCCGGCGGCCGAGCCCTCGTCGAAGAAAAGGTCCCCGGCGGCCGAGCCCTCGTCGAAAACTTTTTCTTCGGCGGCCGAGCCCTCGTCGAAGAAAAGGTCCCCGGCGGCCGAGCCCTCGTCGAAGAAAAGGTCCCCGGCGGCCGAGCCCTCGTCGAAGTAAAGGACCCCGGCGGCCGAGCCCTCGTCGAAAACTTTTTCTCCGGCGGCCGAGCCCTCGTCGAAGAAAAGGTCCCCAGCGGCCGAGCCCTCGTCGAAGAAAAGGTCCCCGGCGGCCGAGCCCTCGTCGAAGAAAAGGTCCCCGGCGGCCGAGCCCTCGTCGAAGAAAAGGTCCCCGGCGGCCGAGCCCTCGTCGAAAACTTTTTCTTCGGCGGCCGAGCCCTCGTCGAAGAAAAGGTCCCCGGCGGCCGAGCCCTCGTAGAAGAAAAGGTCCCCGGCGGCCGAGCCCTCGTCGAAGAAAAGGACCCCGGCGGCCGAGCCCTCGTCGAAAACTTTTTCTTCGACGGCCGAGCCCTCGTCGAAGAAAAGGTCCCCGGCGGCCGAGCCCTCGTCGAAGAAAAGGTCCCCGGCGGCCGAGCCCTCGTCGAAGAAAAGGTCCCCGGCGGCCGAGCCCTCGTCGAAGAAAAGGTCCCCGGCGGCCGAGCCCTCGTCGAAGAAAAGGTCCCCGGCGGCCGAGCCCTCGTCGAAAACTTTTTCTTCGGCGGCCGAGCCCTCGTCGAAGAAAAGGTCCCCGGCGGCCGAGCCCTCGTCGAAGAAAAGGTCCCCGGCGGCCGAGCCCTCGTCGAAAACTTTTTCTTCGGCGGCCGAGCCCTCGTCGAAGAAAAGGTCCCCGGCGGCCGAGCCCTCGTCGAAGAAAAGGTCCCCGGCGGCCGAGCCCTCGTCGAAGAAAAGGACCCCGGCGGCTGAGCCCTCGTCGAAGAAAAGGTCCCCGGCGGCCGAGCCCTCGTCGAAAACTTTTCCTTCGGCGGCCGAGCCCTCGTCGAAGAAAAGGTCCCCGGCGGCCGAGCCCTCGTCGAAGAAAAGGTCCCCGGCGGCCGAGCCCTCGTCGAAGAAAAGGTCCCCGGCGGCCGAGCCCTCGTCGAAAACTTTTTCTTCGGCGGCCGAGCCCTCGTCGAAAACTTTTTCTTCGGCGGCCGAGCCCTCGTCGAAGAAAAGGTCCCCGGCGGCCGAGCCCTCGTCGAAGAAAAGGTCCCCGGCGGCCGAGCCCTCGTCGAAGAAAAGGTCCCCGGCGGCCGAGCCCTTGTCGAAAACTTTTTCTTCGGCGGCCGAGCCCTCGTCGAAGAAAAGGTCCCCGGCGGCCGAGCCCTCGTCGAAGAAAAGGTCCCCGGCGGCCGAGCCCTCGTCGAAAACTTTTTCTTCGGCGGCCGAGCCCTCGTCGAAGAAAAGGTCCCCGGCGGCCGAGCCCTTGTCGAAGAAAAGGTCCCCGGCGGCCGAGCCCTCGTCGAAAACTTTTCCTTCGGCGGCCGAGCCCTCGTCGAAGAAAAGGTCCCCGGCGGCCGAGCCCTCGTCGAAGAAAAGGTCCCCGGCGGCCGAGCCCTCGTCGAAGAAAAGGTCCCCGGCGGCCGAGCCCTCGTCGAAAACTTTTTCTTCGGCGGCCGAGCCCTCGTCGAAGAAAAGGTCCCCGGCGGCCGAGCCCTCGTCGAAGAAAAGGTCCCCGGCGGCCGAGCCCTCGTCGAAGAAAAGGACCCCGGCGGCCGAGCCCTCGTCGAAAACTTTTTCTTCGGCGGCCGAGCCCTCGTCGAAGAAAAGGTCCCGGGCGGCCGAGCCCTCGTCGAAGAAAAGGTCCCCGGCGGCCGAGCCCTCGTCGAAGAAAAGGTCCCCGGCGGCCGAGCCCTCGTCGAAAACTTTTTCTTCGGCGGCCGAGCACTCGTCGAAGAAAAGGTCCCCGGCGGCCGAGCCCTCGTCGAAGAAAAGGTCCCCGGCGGCCGAGCCCTCGTCGAAGAAAAGGACCCCGGTGGCCGAGCCCTCGTCGAAAACTTTTTCTTCGACGGCCGAGCCCTCGTCGAAGAAAAGGTCCCCGGCGGCCGAGCCCTCGGCGAAGAAAAGGTCTCCGCCGCCGAGCCCTCATCGAAGAAAAGGTCCCAGGCGGCCGAGCCCTTGTCGAAAAATTTTCTTCGGCGGCCGAGCCCTCATCGAAGAAAAGGTCCCCGGCGGCCGAGCCCTCGTCGAAGAAAAGGTCCCCGGCGGCCGAGCCCTCGTCGAAGAAAAGGTCCCCGGCGGCCGAGCCCTCGTCGAAAACTTTTTCTTCGGCGGCCTAGCCCTCGTCGAAGAAAAGGTCCCCGGCGGCCGAGCCCTCATCGAAAACTTTTTCTTCGGCGGCCGAGCCCTCGTCGAAGAAAAGGTCCCCGGCGGCCGAGCCCTCGTCGAAGAAAAGGACCCCGGCGGCCGAGCCCTCGTCGAAAACTTTTTCTTCGACGGCCGAGCCCTCGTCGAAGAAAAGGTCCCCGGCGGCCGAGCCCTCGTCGAAGAAAAGGTCCCCGGCGGCCGAGCCCTCGTCGAAGAAAAGGTCCCCGGCGGCCGAGCCCTCGTCGAATAATTTTTCTTCGGCGGCCGAGCCCTCGTCGAAAACTTTTTCTTCGGCGGCCGAGCCCTCGTCGAAGAAAAGGTCCCCGGCGGCCGAGCCCTCGTCGAAGAAAAGGTCCCCGGCGGCCGAGCCCTCGTCGAAAACTTTTTCTTCGGCGGCCGAGCCCTCGTCGAAGAAAAGGTCCCCGGCGGCCGAGCCCTCGTCGAAGAAAAGGTCCCCGGCGGCCGAGCCCTCGTCGAAAACTTTTTCTTCGGCGGCCGAGCCCTCGTCGAAGAAAAGGTCCCCGGCGGCCGAGCCCTCGTCGAAGAAAAGGTCCCCGGCGGCCGAGCCCTCGTCGAAGAAAAGGACCCCGGCGGCCGAGCCCTCGTCGAAAACTTTTTCGTCGACGGCCGAGCCCTCGTCGAAGAAAAGGTCCCCGGCGGCCGAGCCCTCGTCGAAGAAAAGGTCCCCGGCGGCCGAGCCCTCGTCGAAGAAAAGGTCCCCGGCGGCCGAGCCCTCGTCGAAGAAAAGGTCCCCGGCGGCCGAGCCCTCGTCGAAGAAAAGGTCCCCGGCGGCCGAGCCCTCGTCGAAAACTTTTTCTTCGGCGGCCGAGCCCTCGTCGAAGAAAAGGTCCCCGGCGGCCGAGCCCTCGTCGAAGAAAAGGTCCCCGGCGGCCGAGCCCTCGTCGAAAACTTTTTCTTCGGCGGCCGAGCCCTCGTCGAAGAAAAGGTCCCCGGCGGCCGAGCCCTCGTCGAAGAAAAGGACCCCGGCGGCCGAGCCCTCGTCGAAGAAAAGGTCCCCGGCGGCCGAGCCCTCGTCGAAAACTTTTCCTTCGGCGGCCGAGCCCTCGTCGAAGAAAAGGTCCCCGGCGGCCGAGCCCTCTTCGAAGAAAAGGTCCCCGGCGGCCGAGCCCTCGTCGAAGAAAAGGTCCCCGGCGGCCGAGCCCTCGTCGAAAACTTTTTCTTCGGCGGCCGAGCCCTCGTCGAAAACTTTTTCTTCGGCGGCCGAGCCCTCGTCGAAGAAAAGGTCCCCGGCGGCCGAGCCCTCGTCGAAGAAAAGGTCCCCGGCGGCCGAGCCCTCGTCGAAGAAAAGGTCCCCGGCGGCCGAGCCCTTGTCGAAAACTTTTTCTTCGGCGGCCGAGCCCTCGTCGAAGAAAAGGTCCCCGGCGGCCGAGCCCTCGTCGAAGAAAAGGTCCCCGGCGGCCGAGCCCTCGTCGAAAACTTTTTCTTCGGCGGCCGAGCCCTCGTCGAAGAAAAGGTCCCCGGCGGCCGAGCCCTCGTCGAAGAAAAGGTCCCCGGCGGCCGAGCCCTCGTCGAAAACTTTTTCTTCGGCGGCCGAGCCCTCGTCGAAGAAAAGGTCCCCGGCGGCCGAGCCCTCGTCGAAGAAAAGGTCCCCGGCGGCCGAGCCCTCGTCGAAGAAAAGGACCCCGGCGGCCGCGCCCTCGTCGAAAACTTTTTCTTCGACGGCCGAGCCCTCGTCGAAGAAAAGGTCCCCGGCGGCCGAGCCCTCGTCGAAGAAAAGGTCCCCGGCGGCCGAGCCCTCGTCGAAAACTTTTTCTTCGGCGGCCGAGCCCTCGTCGAAGAAAAGGTCCCCGGCGGCCGAGCCCTCGTCGAAGAAAAGGTCCCTGGCGGCCGAGCCCTCGTCGAAGAAAAGGACCCCGGCGGCCGAGCCCTCGTCGAAAACTTTTTCTTCGACGGCCGAGCCCTCGTCGAAGAAAAGGTCCCCGGCGGCCGAGCCCTCGTCGAAGAAAAGGTCCCCGGCGGCCGAGCCCTCGTCGAAGAAAAGGTCCCCGGCGGCCGAGCCCTCGTCGAAGAAAAGGTCCCCGGCGGCCGAGCCCTCGTCGAAGAAAAGGTCCCCGGCGGCCGAGCCCTCGTCGAAAACTTTTTCTTCGGCGGCCTAGCCCTCGTCGAAGAAAAGGTCCCCGGCGGCCGAGCCCTCATCGAAAACTTTTTCTTCGGCGGCCGAGCCCTCGTCGAAGAAAAGGTCCCCGGCGGCCGAGCCCTCGTCGAAGAAAAGGACCCCGGCGGCCGAGCCCTCGTCGAAAACTTTTTCTTCGACGGCCGAGCCCTCGTCGAAGAAAAGGTCCCCGGCGGCCGAGCCCTCGTCGAAGAAAAGGTCCCCGGCGGCCGAGCCCTCGTCGAAGAAAAGGTCCCCGGCGGCCGAGCCCTCGTCGAAGAAAAGGTCCCCGGCGGCCGAGCCCTCGTCGAATAATTTTTCTTCGGCGGCCGAGCCCTCGTCGAAAACTTTTTCTTCGGCGGCCGAGCCCTCGTCGAAGAAAAGGTCCCCGGCGGCCGAGCCCTCGTCGAAGAAAAGGTCCCCGGCGGCCGAGCCCTCGTCGAAAACTTTTTCTTCGGCGGCCGAGCCCTCGTCGAAGAAAAGGTCCCCGGCGGCCGAGCCCTCGTCGAAGAAAAGGTCCCCGGCGGCCGAGCCCTCGTCGAAAACTTTTTCTTCGGCGGCCGAGCCCTCGTCGAAGAAAAGGTCCCCGGCGGCCGAGCCCTCGTCGAAGAAAAGGTCCCCGGCGGCCGAGCCCTCGTCGAAAACTTTTTCGTCGACGGCCGAGCCCTCGTCGAAGAAAAGGTCCCCGGCGGCCGAGCCCTCGTCGAAGAAAAGGTCCCCGGCGGCCGAGCCCTCGTCGAAGAAAAGGTCCCCGGCGGCCGAGCCCTCGTCGAAGAAAAGGTCCCCGGCGGCCGAGCCCTCGTCGAAGAAAAGGTCCCCGGCGGCCGAGCCCTCGTCGAAAACTTTTTCTTCGGCGGCCGAGCCCTCGTCGAAGAAAAGGTCCCCGGCGGCCGAGCCCTCGTCGAAGAAAAGGTCCCCGGCGGCCGAGCCCTCGTCGAAAACTTTTTCTTCGGCGGCCGAGCCCTCGTCGAAGAAAAGGTCCCCGGCGGCCGAGCCCTCGTCGAAGAAAAGGACCCCGGCGGCCGAGCCCTCGTCGAAGAAAAGGTCCCCGGCGGCCGAGCCCTCGTCGAAAACTTTTCCTTCGGCGGCCGAGCCCTCGTCGAAGAAAAGGTCCCCGGCGGCCGAGCCCTCTTCGAAGAAAAGGTCCCCGGCGGCCGAGCCCTCGTCGAAGAAAAGGTCCCCCGGCGGCCGAGCCCTCGTCGAAAACTTTTTCTTCGGCGGCCGAGCCCTCGTCGAAAACTTTTTCTTCGGCGGCCGAGCCCTCGTCGAAGAAAAGGTCCCCGGCGGCCGAGCCCTCGTCGAAGAAAAGGTCCCCGGCGGCCGAGCCCTCGTCGAAGAAAAGGTCCCCGGCGGCCGAGCCCTTGTCGAAAACTTTTTCTTCGGCGGCCGAGCCCTCGTCGAAGAAAAGGTCCCCGGCGGCCGAGCCCTCGTCGAAGAAAAGGTCCCCGGCGGCCGAGCCCTCGTCGAAAACTTTTTCTTCGGCGGCCGAGCCCTCGTCGAAGAAAAGGTCCCCGGCGGCCGAGCCCTCGTCGAAGAAAAGGTCCCCGGCGGCCGAGCCCTCGTCGAAAACTTTTTCTTCGGCGGCCGAGCCCTCGTCGAAGAAAAGGTCCCCGGCGGCCGAGCCCTCGTCGAAGAAAAGGTCCCCGGCGGCCGAGCCCTCGTCGAAGAAAAGGACCCCGGCGGCCGCGCCCTCGTCGAAAACTTTTTCTTCGACGGCCGAGCCCTCGTCGAAGAAAAGGTCCCCGGCGGCCGAGCCCTCGTCGAAGAAAAGGTCCCCGGCGGCCGAGCCCTCGTCGAAAACTTTTTCTTCGGCGGCCGAGCCCTCGTCGAAGAAAAGGTCCCCGGCGGCCGAGCCCTCGTCGAAGAAAAGGTCCCTGGCGGCCGAGCCCTCGTCGAAGAAAAGGACCCCGGCGGCCGAGCCCTCGTCGAAAACTTTTTCTTCGACGGCCGAGCCCTCGTCGAAGAAAAGGTCCCCGGCGGCCGAGCCCTCGTCGAAGAAAAGGTCCCCGGCGGCCGAGCCCTCGTCGAAGAAAAGGTCCCCGGCGGCCGAGCCCTCGTCGAAGAAAAGGTCCCCGGCGGCCGAGCCCTCGTCGAAGAAAAGGTCCCCGGCGGCCGAGCCCTCGTCGAAAACTTTTTCTTCGGCGGCCTAGCCCTCGTCGAAGAAAAGGTCCCCGGCGGCCGAGCCCTCATCGAAAACTTTTTCTTCGGCGGCCGAGCCCTCGTCGAAGAAAAGGTCCCCGGCGGCCGAGCCCTCGTCGAAGAAAAGGACCCCGGCGGCCGAGCCCTCGTCGAAAACTTTTTCTTCGACGGCCGAGCCCTCGTCGAAGAAAAGGTCCCCGGCGGCCGAGCCCTCGTCGAAGAAAAGGTCCCCGGCGGCCGAGCCCTCGTCGAAGAAAAGGTCCCCGGCGGCCGAGCCCTCGTCGAAGAAAAGGTCCCCGGCGGCCGAGCCCTCGTCGAATAATTTTTCTTCGGCGGCCGAGCCCTCGTCGAAAACTTTTTCTTCGGCGGCCGAGCCCTCGTCGAAGAAAAGGTCCCCGGCGGCCGAGCCCTCGTCGAAGAAAAGGTCCCCGGCGGCCGAGCCCTCGTCGAAAACTTTTTCTTCGGCGGCCGAGCCCTCGTCGAAGAAAAGGTCCCCGGCGGCCGAGCCCTCGTCGAAGAAAAGGTCCCCGGCGGCCGAGCCCTCGTCGAAAACTTTTTCTTCGGCGGCCGAGCCCTCGTCGAAGAAAAGGTCCCCGGCGGCCGAGCCCTCGTCGAAGAAAAGGTCCCCGGCGGCCGAGCCCTCGTCGAAGAAAAGGACCCCGGCGGCCGAGCCCTCGTCGAAAACTTTTTCGTCGACGGCCGAGCCCTCGTCGAAGAAAAGGTCCCCGGCGGCCGAGCCCTCGTCGAAGAAAAGGTCCCCGGCGGCCGAGCCCTCGTCGAAGAAAAGGTCCCCGGCGGCCGAGCCCTCGTCGAAGAAAAGGTCCCCGGCGGCCGAGCCCTCGTCGAAGAAAAGGTCCCCGGCGGCCGAGCCCTCGTCGAAAACTTTTTCTTCGGCGGCCGAGCCCTCGTCGAAGAAAAGGTCCCCGGCGGCCGAGCCCTCGTCGAAGAAAAGGTCCCCGGCGGCCGAGCCCTCGTCGAAAACTTTTTCTTCGGCGGCCGAGCCCTCGTCGAAGAAAAGGTCCCCGGCGGCCGAGCCCTCGTCGAAGAAAAGGACCCCGGCGGCCGAGCCCTCGTCGAAGAAAAGGTCCCCGGCGGCCGAGCCCTCGTCGAAAACTTTTCCTTCGGCGGCCGAGCCCTCGTCGAAGAAAAGGTCCCCGGCGGCCGAGCCCTCTTCGAAGAAAAGGTCCCCGGCGGCCGAGCCCTCGTCGAAGAAAAGGTCCCCGGCGGCCGAGCCCTCGTCGAAAACTTTTTCTTCGGCGGCCGAGCCCCTCGTCGAAAACTTTTTCTTCGGCGGCCGAGCCCTCGTCGAAGAAAAGGTCCCCGGCGGCCGAGCCCTCGTCGAAGAAAAGGTCCCCGGCGGCCGAGCCCTCGTCGAAGAAAAGGTCCCCGGCGGCCGAGCCCTTGTCGAAAACTTTTTCTTCGGCGGCCGAGCCCTCGTCGAAGAAAAGGTCCCCGGCGGCCGAGCCCTCGTCGAAGAAAAGGTCCCCGGCGGCCGAGCCCCTCGTCGAAAACTTTTTCTTCGGCGGCCGAGCCCTCGTCGAAGAAAAGGTCCCCGGCGGCCGAGCCCTCGTCGAAGAAAAGGTCCCCGGCGGCCGAGCCCTCGTCGAAACTTTTTCTTCGGCGGCCGAGCCCTCGTCGAAGAAAAGGTCCCCGGCGGCCGAGCCCTCGTCGAAGAAAAGGTCCCCGGCGGCCGAGCCCTCGTCGAAGAAAAGGACCCCGGCGGCCGCGCCCTCGTCGAAAACTTTTTCTTCGACGGCCGAGCCCTCGTCGAAGAAAAGGTCCCCGGCGGCCGAGCCCTCGTCGAAGAAAAGGTCCCCGCGGCCGAGCCCTCGTCGAAAACTTTTTCTTCGGCGGCCGAGCCCTCGTCGAAGAAAAGGTCCCCGGCGGCCGAGCCCTCGTCGAAGAAAAGGTCCCTGGCGGCCGAGCCCTCGTCGAAGAAAAGGACCCCGGCGGCCGAGCCCCTCGTCGAAAACTTTTTCTTCGACGGCCGAGCCCTCGTCGAAGAAAAGGTCCCCGGCGGCCGAGCCCTCGTCGAAGAAAAGGTCCCCGGCGGCCGAGCCCTCGTCGAAGAAAAGGTCCCCGGCGGCCGAGCCCTCGTCGAAGAAAAGGTCCCCCGGCGGCCGAGCCCTCGTCGAATAATTTTTCTTCGGCGGGCCGAGCCCTCGTCGAAAACTTTTTCTTCGGCGGCCGAGCCCTCGTCGAAGAAAAGGTCCCCGGCGGCCGAGCCCTCGTCGAAGAAAAGGTCCCCGGCGGCCGAGCCCTCGTCGAAAACTTTTTCTTCGGCGGCCGAGCCCTCGTCGAAGAAAAGGTCCCCGGCGGCCGAGCCCTCGTCGAAGAAAAGGTCCCCGGCGGCTGAGCCCTCGTCGAAGAAAAGGACCCCCGGCGGCCGAGCCCTCGTCGAAGAAAAGGTCCCCGGCGGCCGAGCCCTCGTCGAAAACTTTTCCTTCGGCGGCCGAGCCCTCGTCGAAGAAAAGGTCCCCGGCGGCCGAGCCCTCGTCGAAGAAAAGGTCCCCGGCGGCCGAGCCCTCGTCGAAAACTTTTTCTTCGGCGGCCGAGCCCTCGTCGAAAACTTTTTCTTCGGCGGCCGAGCCCTCGTCGAAGAAAAGGTCCCCGGCGGCCGAGCCCTCGTCGAAGAAAAGGTCCCCGGCGGCCGAGCCCTCGTCGAAGAAAAGGTCCCCGGCGGCCGAGCCCTCGTCGAAGAAAAGGTCCCCGGCGGCCGAGCCCTTGTCGAAAACTTTTTCTTCGGCGGCCGAGCCCTCGTCGAAGAAAAGGTCCCCGGCAGGCCGAGCCCTCGTCGAAGAAAAGGTCCCCGGCGGCCGAGCCCTCGTCGAAAACTTTTTCTTCGGCGGCCGAGCCCTCGTCGAAGAAAAGGTCCCCGGCGGCCGAGCCCTCGTCGAAAACTTTTCTTCGGCGGCCAAGCCCTCATCGAAGAAAAGGTCCCCGGCGGCCGAGCCCTCGTCGAAGAAAAGGTCCCCGGCGGCCGAGCCCTCGTCGAAGAAAAGGACCCCGGCGGCCGAGCCCTCGTCGAAGAAAAGGTCCCCGGCGGCCGAGCCCTGGTCGAAAACTTTTCCTTCGGCGGCCCGAGCCCTCGTCGAAGAAAAGGTCCCCGGCGGCCGAGCCCTCGTCGAAGAAAAGGTCCCCGGCGGCCGAGCCCTCGTCGAAGAAAAGGTCCCCGGCGGCCGAGCCCTCGTCGAAGAAAAGGTCCCCGGCGGCCGAGCCCTCGTCGAAAACTTTTCTTCGGCGGCCGAGCCCTCGTCGAAGAAAAAGGTCCCCGGCGGCCGAGCCCATCGTCGAAGAAAAGGTCCCCGGCGGCCGAGCCCTCGTCGAAGAAAAGGACCCCGGCGGCCGAGCCCTCGTCGAAAACTTTTTCTTCGACGGCCGAGCCCTCGTCGAAGAAAAGGTCCCCGGCGGCCGAGCCCTCGTCGAAGAAAAGGTCCCCGGCGGCCGAGCCCTCGTCGAAGAAAAGGTCCCCGGCGGCCGAGCCCTCGTCGAAGAAAAGGTCCCCGGCGGCCGAGCCCTCGTCGAAAACTTTTTCTTCGGCGGCCGAGCCCTCGTCGAAAACTTTTTCTTCGGCGGCCGAGCACTCGTCGAAGAAAAGGTCCCCGGCGGCCGAGCCCTCGTCGAAGAAAAGGTCCCCGGCGGCCGAGCCCTCGTCGAAGAAAAGGTCCCCGGCGGCCGAGCCCTCGTCGAAGAAAAGGTCCCCGGCGGCCGAGCCCTCATCGAAGAAAAGGTCCCCGGCGGCCGAGCCCTTGTCGAAAACTTTTTCTTCGGCGGCCGAGCCCTCGTCGAAGAAAAGGTCCCCGGCGGCCGAGCCCTCGTCGAAGAAAAGGTCCCCGGCGGCCGAGCCCTCGTCGAAAACTTTTTCTTCGGCGGCCGAGCCCTCGTCGAAGAAAAGGTCCCCGGCGGCCGAGCCCTCGTCGAAGAAAAGGTCCCCGGCGGCCGAAGCCCTCGTCGAAGAAAAGGTCCCCGGCGGCCGAGCCCTCGTCGAAAACTTTTCCTTCGGCGGCCGAGCCCTCGTCGAAGAAAAGGTCCCCGGCGGCCGAGCCCCTCGTCGAAGAAAAGGTCCCCGGCGGCCGAGCCCTCGTCGAAGAAAAGGTCCCCGGCGGCCGAGCCCTCGTCGAAGAAAAGGTCCCCGGCGGCCGAGCCCTCGTCGAAAACTTTTTCTTCGGCGGCCGAGCCCTCGTCGAAAACTTTTTCTTCGGCGGCCGAGCACTCGTCGAAGAAAAGGTCCCCGGCGGCCGAGCCCTCGTCGAAGAAAAGGTCCCCGGCGGCCGAGCCCTCGTCGAAGAAAAGGTCCCCGGCGGCCGAGCCCTCGTCGAATAATTTTTCTTCGGCGGCCGAGCCCTCGTCGAAAACTTTTTCTTCGGCGGCCGAGCCCTCGTCGAAGAAAAGGTCCCCGGCGGCCGAGCCCTCGTCGAAGAAAAGGTCCCCCGGCGGCCGAGCCCTCGTCGAAAACTTTTTCTTCGGCGGCCGAGCCCTCGTCGAAGAAAAGGTCCCCGGCGGCCGAGCCCTCGTCGAAGAAAAGGTCCCCGGCGGCCGAGCCCTCGTCGAAAACTTTTTCTTCGGCGGCCGAGCCCTCGTCGAAGAAAAGGTCCCCGGCGGCCGAGCCCTCGTCGAAGAAAAGGTCCCCGGCGGCCGAGCCCTCGTCGAAAACTTTTTCGTCGACGGCCGAGCCCTCGTCGAAGAAAAGGTCCCCGGCGGCCGAGCCCTCGTCGAAGAAAAGGTCCCCCGGCGGCCGAGCCCTCGTCGAAGAAAAGGTCCCCGGCGGCCGAGCCCTCGTCGAAGAAAAGGTCCCCGGCGGCCGAGCCCTCGTCGAAGAAAAGGTCCCCGGCGGCCGAGCCCTCGTCGAAAACTTTTTCTTCGGCGGCCCGAGCCCTCGTCGAAGAAAAGGTCCCCGGCGGCCGAGCCCTCGTCGAAGAAAAGGTCCCCGGCGGCCGAGCCCTCGTCGAAAACTTTTTCTTCGGCGGCCGAGCCCTCGTCGAAGAAAAGGTCCCCGGCGGCCGAGCCCCTCGTCGAAGAAAAGGACCCCGGCGGCCGAGCCCTCGTCGAAGAAAAGGTCCCCGGCGGCCGAGCCCTCGTCGAAAACTTTTCCTTCGGCGGCCGAGCCCTCGTCGAAGAAAAGGTCCCCGGCGGCCGAGCCCTCTTCGAAGAAAAGGTCCCCGGCGGCCGAGCCCCTCGTCGAAGAAAAGGTCCCCGGCGGCCGAGCCCTCGTCGAAAACTTTTTCTTCGGCGGCCGAGCCCTCGTCGAAAACTTTTTCTTCGGCGGCCGAGCCCTCGTCGAAGAAAAGGTCCCCGGCGGCCGAGCCCTCGTCGAAGAAAAGGTCCCCGGCGGCCGAGCCCTCGTCGAAGAAAAGGTCCCCGGCGGCCGAGCCCTTGTCGAAAACTTTTTCTTCGGCGGCCGAGCCCTCGTCGAAGAAAAGGTCCCCCGGCGGCCGAGCCCTCGTCGAAGAAAAGGTCCCCGGCGGCCGAGCCCTCGTCGAAAACTTTTTCTTCGGCGGCCGAGCCCTCGTCGAAGAAAAGGTCCCCGGCGGGCCGAGCCCTCAGTCGAAGAAAAGGTCCCCCGGCGGCCGAGCCCTCGTCGAAAACTTTTTCTTCGGCGCCGAGCCCTCGTCGAAGAAAAGGTCCCCGGCGGCCGAGCCCTCGTCGAAGAAAAGGTCCCCCGGCGGCCCGAGCCCTCGTCGAAGAAAAGGACCCCGGCGGCCGCGCCCTCGTCGAAAACTTTTTCTTCGACGGCCGAGCCCTCGTCGAAGAAAAGGTCCCCGGCGGCCGAGCCCTCGTCGAAGAAAAGGTCCCCGGCGG
Source organism: Harpia harpyja (assembly GCF_026419915.1). Taxonomy (NCBI): domain Eukaryota; kingdom Metazoa; phylum Chordata; class Aves; order Accipitriformes; family Accipitridae; genus Harpia; species Harpia harpyja. The sequence continues at coordinate 23,628 of NW_026293380.1, forward strand.
CCGAGCCCACTCGTCGAAAACTTTTTCTTCGGCGGCCGAGCCCTCGTCGAAGAAAAAGGTCCCCGGCGGCCGAGCCCTCGTCGAAGAAAAGGTCCCTGGCGGCCGAGCCCTCGTCGAAGAAAAGGACCCCGGCGGCCGAGCCCTCGTCGAAAACTTTTTCTTCGACGGCCGAGCCCTCGTCGAAGAAAAGGTCCCCCGGCGGCCGAGCCCTCGTCGAAGAAAAGGTCCCCGGCGGCCGAGCCCTCGTCGAAGAAAAGGTCCCCGGCGGCCGAGCCCTCGTCGAAGAAAAGGTCCCCGGCGGCCGAGCCCTCGTCGAAGAAAAGGTCCCCGGCGGCCGAGCCCTCGTCGAAAAACTTTTTCTTCGGCGGCCTAGCCTCGTCGAAGAAAAGGTCCCCGGCGGCCGAGCCCTCATCGAAAACTTTTTCTTCGGCGGGCCGAGCCCTCGTCGAAGAAAAGGTCCCCGGCGGCCGAGCCCTCGTCGAAGAAAAGGACCCCGGCGGCCGAGCCCTCGTCGAAAACTTTTTCTTCGACGGCCGAGCCCTCGTCGAAGAAAAGGTCCCCGGCGGCCGAGCCCTCGTCGAAGAAAAGGTCCCCGGCGGCCGAGCCCTCGTCGAAGAAAAGGTCCCCGGCGGCCGAGCCCTCGTCGAAGAAAAGGGTCCCCGGCGGCCGAGCCCTCGTCGAATAATTTTTCTTCGGCGGCCGACGCCCTCGTCGAAAAACTTTTTCTTCGGCGGCCGAGCCCTCGTCGAAGAAAAGGTCCCCGGCGGCCGAGCCCTCGTCGAAGAAAAGGTCCCCGGCGGCCGAGCCCTCGTCGAAAACTTTTTCTTCGGCGGCCGAGCCCTCGTCGAAGAAAAGGTCCCCGGCGGCCGAGCCCCTCGTCGAAGAAAAGGTCCCCGGCGGCCGAGCCCTCGTCGAAAACTTTTTCTTCGGCGGGCCGAGCCCTCGTCGAAGAAAAGGTCCCCGGCGGCCGAGCCCTCGTCGAAGAAAAGGTCCCCGGCGGCCGAGCCCTCGTCGAAGAAAAGGACCCCGGCGGCCGAGCCCTCGTCGAAAACTTTTTCGTCGACGGCCGAGCCCTCGTCGAAGAAAAGGTCCCCGGCGGCCGAGCCCTCGTCGAAGAAAAGGTCCCCGGCGGCCGAGCCCTCGTCGAAGAAAAGGTCCCCGGCGGCCGAGCCCTCGTCGAAGAAAAGGTCCCCGGCGGCCGAGCCCTCGTCGAAGAAAAGGTCCCCGGCGGCCGAGCCCTCGTCGAAAACTTTTTCTTCGGCGGGCCGAGCCCTCGTCGAAGAAAAGGTCCCCGGCGGCCGAGCCCTCGTCGAAGAAAAGGTCCCCGGCGGCCGAAGCCCTCGTCGAAAACTTTTTCTTCGGCGGGCCGAGCCCTCGTCGAAGAAAAGGTCCCCGGCGGCCGAGCCCTCGTCGAAGAAAAGGACCCCGGCGGCCGAGCCCTCGTCGAAGAAAAGGTCCCCGGCGGCCGAGCCCTCGTCGAAAACTTTTCCTTCGGCGGCCGAGCCCCTCGTCGAAGAAAAGGTCCCCGGCGGCCGAGCCCCTCTTCGAAGAAAAGGTCCCCGGCGGCCGAGCCCTCGTCGAAGAAAAGGTCCCCGGCGGCCGAGCCCTCGTCGAAAACTTTTTCTTCGGCGGCCGAAGCCCTCGTCGAAAACTTTTTCTTCGGCGGCCGAGCCCTCGTCGAAGAAAAGGTCCCCGGCGGCCGAGCCCTCGTCGAAGAAAAGGTCCCCGGCGGCCGAGCCCTCGTCGAAGAAAAGGTCCCCGGCGGCCGAGCCCTTGTCGAAAACTTTTTCTTCGGCGGCCGAGCCCTCGTCGAAGAAAAGGTCCCCGGCGGCCGAGCCCTCGTCGAAGAAAAGGTCCCCGGCGGCCGAGCCCTCGTCGAAAACTTTTTCTTCGGCGGCCGAGCCCTCGTCGAAGAAGAAGGTCCCCGGCGGCCGAGCCCTCGTCGAAGAAAAGGTCCCCGGCGGCCGAGCCCTCGTCGAAAACTTTTTCTTCGGCGGCCGAGGCCCTCGTCGAAGAAAAGGTCCCCGGCGGCCGAGCCCTCGTCGAAGAAAAGGTCCCCGGGCGGCCGAGCCCTCGTCGAAGAAAAGGACCCCGGCGGCCGCGCCCTCGTCGAAAACTTTTTCTTCGACGGCCGAGCCCTCGTCGAAGAAAAGGTCCCCGGCGGCCGAGCCCCTCGTCGAAGAAAAGGTCCCCGGCGGCCGAGCCCTCGTCGAAAACTTTTTCTTCGGCGGCCGAGCCCTCGTCGAAGAAAAGGTCCCCGGCGGCCGAGCCCCTCGTCGAAGAAAAGGTCCCTGGCGGCCGAGCCCTCGTCGAAGAAAAGGACCCCGGCGGCCGAGCCCTCGTCGAAAACTTTTTCTTCGACGGCCGAGCCCTCGTCGAAGAAAAGGTCCCCGGCGGCCGAGCCCTCGTCGAAGAAAAGGTCCCCGGCGGCCGAGCCCTCGTCGAAGAAAAGGTCCCCGGCGGCCGAGCCCTCGTCGAAGAAAAGGTCCCCGGCGGCCGAGCCCTCGTCGAATAATTTTTCTTCGGCGGCCGAGCCCTCGTCGAAAACTTTTTCTTCGGCGGCCGAGCCCTCGTCGAAGAAAAGGTCCCCGGCGGCCGAGCCCTCGTCGAAGAAAAGGTCCCCGGCGGCCGAGCCCTCGTCGAAAACTTTTTCTTCGGCGGCCGAGCCCTCGTCGAAGAAAAGGTCCCCGGCGGCCGAGCCCTCGTCGAAGAAAAGGTCCCCCGGCGCTGAGCCCTCGTCGAAGAAAAGGACCCCGGCGGCCGAGCCCTCGTCGAAGAAAAGGTCCCCGGCGGCCGAGCCCTCGTCGAAAACTTTTCCTTCGGCGGGCCGAGCCCTCGTCGAAGAAAAGGTCCCCGGCGGCCGAGCCCTCGTCGAAGAAAAGGTCCCCGGCGGCCGAGCCCTCGTCGAAAACTTTTTCTTCGGCGGCCGAGCCCTCGTCGAAAACTTTTTCTTCGGCGGCCGAGCCCTCGTCGAAGAAAAGGTCCCCGGCGGCCGAGCCCTCGTCGAAGAAAAGGTCCCCGCGCGGCCGAGCCCTCGTCGAAGAAAAGGTCCCCGGCGGCCGAGCCCTCGTCGAAGAAAAGGTCCCCCGGCGGCCGAGCCCTTGTCGAAAACTTTTTTCTTCGGCGGCCGAGCCCTCGTCGAAGAAAAGGTCCCCGGCGGCCGAGCCCTCGTCGAAGAAAAGGTCCCCGGCGGCCGAGCCCTCGTCGAAACTTTTTCTTCGGCTGGCCGAGCCCTCGTCGAAGAAAAGGTCCCCGGCGGCCGAGCCCTCGTCGAAAACTTTTTCTTCGGCGGCCAAGCCCTCATCGAAGAAAAGGTCCCCGGCGGCCGAGCCCTCGTCGAAGAAAAGGTCCCCGGCGGCCGAGCCCTCGTCGAAGAAAAGGACCCCGGCGGCCGAAGCCCTCGTCGAAGAAAAGGTCCCCGGCGGCCGAGCCCTGGTCGAAAACTTTTCCTTCGGCGGCCGAGCCCTCGTCGAAGAAAAGGTCCCCGGCGGCCGAGCCCTCGTCGAAGAAAAGGTCCCCGGCGGCCGAGCCCTCGTCGAAGAAAAGGTCCCCGGCGGCCGAGCCCTCGTCGAAGAAAAGGTCCCCGGCGGCCGAGCCCTCGTCGAAAACTTTTTCTTCGGCGGCCGAGCCCTCGTCGAAGAAAAGGTCCCCGGCGGCCGAGCCCTCGTCGAAGAAAAGGTCCCCGGCGGCCGAGCCCTCGTCGAAGAAAAGGACCCCGGCGGCCGAGCCCTCGTCGAAAACTTTTTCTTCGACGGCCGAGCCCTCGTCGAAGAAAAGGTCCCCGGCGGCCGAGCCCTCGTCGAAGAAAAGGTCCCCGGCGGCCGAGCCCTCGTCGAAGAAAAGGTCCCCGGCGGCCGAGCCCTCGTCGAAGAAAAGGTCCCCGGCGGCCGAGCCCCTCGTCGAAAACTTTTTCTTCGGCGGCCGAGCCCTCGTCGAAAACTTTTTCTTCGGCGGCCGAGCCACCTCGTCGAAGAAAAGGTCCCCGGCGGCCGAGCCCTCGTCGAAGAAAAGGTCCCCGGCGGCCGAAGCCCTCGTCGAAGAAAAGGTCCCCGGCGGCCGAGCCCTCGTCGAAGAAAAGGTCCCGGCGGCCGAGCCCTCATCGAAGAAAAGGTCCCCGGCGGCCGAGCCCTTGTCGAAAACTTTTTCTTCGGCGGCCGAGCCCTCGTCGAAGAAAAGGTCCCCGGCGGCCGAGCCCTCGTCGAAGAAAAGGTCCCCGGCGGCCGAGCCCTCGTCGAAAACTTTTTCTTCGGCGGCCGAGCCCTCGTCGAAGAAAAGGTCCCCAGGCGGCCGAGCCCTCGTCGAAGAAAAGGTCCCCGGCGGCCGAGCCCTCGTCGAAGAAAAGGTCCCCGGCGGCCGAGCCCTCGTCGAAAACTTTTCCTTCGGCGGCCGAGCCCTCGTCGAAGAAAAGGTCCCCGGCGGCCGAGCCCTCGTCGACGAAAAGGTCCCCGGCGGCCGAGCCCTCGTCGAAGAAAAGGTCCCCGGCGGCCGAGCCCTCGTCGAAGAAAAGGTCCCCGGCGGCCGAGCCCTCGTCGAAAACTTTTTCTTCGGCGGCCGAGCCCTCGTCGAAAACTTTTTCTTCGGCGGCCGAGCACTCGTCGAAGAAAAGGTCCCCGGCGGCCGAGCCCTCGTCGAAGAAAAGGTCCCCGGCGGCCGAGCCCTCGTCGAAGAAAAGGTCCCCGGCGGCCGAGCCCTCGTCGAAGAAAAGGTCCCCGGCGGCCGAGCCCTCGTCGAAGAAAAGGTCCCCGGCGGCCGAGCCCTCGTCGAAGAAAAGGTCCCCGGCGGCCGAGCCCTTGTCGAAAACTTTTTCTTCGGCGGCCGAGCCCTCGTCGAAGAAAAGGTCCCCGGCGGCCGAGCCCTCGTCGAAGAAAAGAGTCCCATACCCCGGCGGCCGAGCCCTCGTCGAAAACTTTTTCTTCGGCGGCCGAGCCCTCGTCGAAGAAAAGGTCCCCGGCGGCCGAGCCCTTCGTCGAAGAAAAGGTCCCCGGCGGCCGAGCCCTCGTCGAAGAAAAGGTCCCCGGCGGCCGAGCCCTCGTCGAAAACTTTTTCTTCGGCGGCCGAGCCCTCGTCGAAGAAAGGTCGCCGGCGGCCGAGCCCCTCGTCGAAGAAAAGGTCCCCGGCGGCCAAGCCCTCGTCGAAGAAAAGGACCCCGGCGGCCGAGCCCTCGTCGAAAACTTTTTCTTCGACGGCCGAGCCCTCGTCGAAGAAAAGGTCCCCGGCGGCCGAGCCCTCGTCGAAGAAAAGGTCCCCGGCGGGCCGAGCCCTCGTCGAAGAAAAGGTCCCCGGCGGCCGAGCCCTCGTCGAAGAAAAGGTCCCCGGCGGCCGAGCCCTCGTCGAAAACTTTTTCTTCGGCGGCCGAGCCCCTCGTCGAAGAAAAGGTCCCCGGCGGCCGAGCCCCTCGTCGAAGAAAAGGTCCCCCGGCGGCCGAGCCCTCGTCGAAGAAAAGGACCCCGGCGGCCGAGCCCCTCGTCGAAAACTTTTTCTTCGACGGCCGAGCCCTCGTCGAAGAAAAGGTCCCCGGCGGCCGAGCCCTCGTCGAAGAAAAGGTCCCCGGCGGCCGAGCCCCTCGTCGAAGAAAAGGTCCCCGGCGGCCGAGCCCTCGTCGAATAATTTTTCTTCGGCGGCCGAGCCCCTCGTCGAAAACTTTTTCTTCGGCGGCCGAGCCCATCGTCGAAGAAAAGGTCCCCGGCGGGCCGAAGCCCTCGTCGAAGAAAAGGTCCCCGGCGGCTGAGCCCTCGTCGAAAACTTTTTCTTTGGGCGGCCGAGCCCTCGTCGAAGAAAAGGTCCCCGGCGGCCGAGCCCTCGTCGAAGAAAAGGTCCCCGGCGGCCGAGCCCTCGTCGAAGAAAAGGACCCCGGCGGCCGAAGCCCTCGTCGAAGAAAAGGTCCCCGGCGGCCGAGCCCTCGTCGAAAACTTTTTCTTCGGCGGCCGAGCCCTCGTCGAAGAAAAGGTCCCCGGCGGGCCGAGCCCTCGTCGAAGAAAAGGTCCCCGGCGGCCAAGCCCTCGTCGAAGAAAAGGTCCCCGGCGGCCGAGCCCCTCGTCGAAGAAAAGGTCCCCGGCGGCCGAGCCCTCGTCGAAGAAAAGGTCCCCGGCGGCCGAGCCCTTGTCGAAAACTTTTTCTTCGGCAGCCGAGCCCTCGTTGAAGAAAAGGTCCCCGGCGGCCGAGCCCTCGTCGAAGAAAAGGTCCCCGGCGGCCGAGCCCTCGTCGAAAACTTTTTCTTCGGCGGGCCGAGCCCTCGTCGAAGAAAAGGTCCCCGGCGGCCGAGCCCTCGTCGAAAACTTTTTCTTCGGCGGCCGAGCCCTCGTCGAAGAAAAGGTCCCCCGGCGGCCGAGCCCTCGTCGAAGGAAAAGGACCTCGGCGGCCGAGCCCTCGTCGAAAACTTTTTTCTTCGACGGCCGAGCCCTCGTCGAAGAAAAGGTCCCCGGCGGCCGAGCCCTCGTCGAAGAAAAGGTCCCCGGCGGCCGAGCCCTCGTCGAAGAAAAGGTCCCCGGCGGCCGAGCCCTCGTCGAAGAAAAGGTCCCCGGCGGCCGAGCCCTCGTCGAAAACTTTTTCTTCGGCGGCCGAGCCCTCGTCGAAGAAAAGGTCCCCGGCGGCCGAGCCCTCGTCGAAGAAAAGGTCCCCGGCGGCCGAGCCCTCGTCGAAGAAAAGGACCCCGGCGGCCGCGCCCTCGTCGAAAACTTTTTCTTCGACGGCCGAAGCCCTCGTCGAAGAAAAGGTCCCCGGCGGCCGAGCCCTCGTCGAAAACTTTTTCTTCGGCGGCCGAGCCCTCGTCGAAGAAAAGGACCCCGGCGGCCGAGCCCTCGTCGAAAACTTTTTCTTCGACGGCCGAGCCCTCGTCGAAGAAAATGTCCCCGGCGGCCGAGCCCTCGTCGAAGAAAAGGTCCCTGGCGGCCGAGCCCTCGTCGAAGAAAAGGTCCCCGGCGGCCGAGCCCTCGTCGAAGAAAAGGTCCCCGGCGGCCGAGCCCTCGTCGAAGAAAAGGTCCCCCGGCGGCCGAGCCCTCGTCGAATAATTTTTCTTCGGCGGCCGAGCCCTCGTCGAAAACTTTTTCTTCGGCGGCCGAGCCCCTCGTCGAAGAAAAGGTCCCCGGGCGGCCGAGCCCTCGTCGAAGAAAAAGGCTCCCCGGCGGCCGAGCCCTCGTCGAAAACTTTTTCTTCGGCGGCCGAGCCCCTCGTCGAAGAAAAGGTCCCCGGCGGCCGAGCCCTCGTCGAAGAAAAGGTCCCCCGGCGGCTGAGCCCTCGTCGAAGGACCCCGGGGAGAAAGGTCCCCGGCGGCCGAGCCCTCGTCGAAAAACTTTCCTTCGGCGGCCGAGCCCCTCGTCGAAGAAAAGGTCCCCGGCGGCCGAGCCCTCGTCGAAGAAAAGGTCCCCGGCGGCCGAGCCCTCGTCGAAGAAAAGGTCCCCGGCGGCCGAGCCCTCGTCGAAAACTTTTTCTTCGGCGGCCGAGCCCTCGTCGAAGAAAAGGTCCCCGGCGGCCGAGCCCTCGTCGAAGAAAAGCTCCCCGGCGGCCGAGCCCTCGTCGAAGAAAAGGTCCCCGGCGGCCGAGCCCTTGTCGAAAACTTTTTCTTCGGCGGCCGAGCCCTCGTCGAAGAAAAGGTCCCCGGCGGCCGAGCCCTCGTCGAAGAAAAGGTCCCCGGCGGCCGAGCCCTCGTCGAAAACTTTTTCTTCGGCGGCCGAGCCCTCGTCGAAGAAAAGGTCCCCGGCGGCCGAGCCCTCGTCGAAAACTTTTTCTTCGGCGGCCAAGCCCTCATCGAAGAAAAGGTCCCCGGCGGCCGAGCCCTCGTCGAAGAAAAGGTCCCCGGCGGCCGAGCCCTCGTCGAAGAAAAGGACCCCGGCGGCCGAGCCCTCGTCGAAGAAAAGGTCCCCGGCGGCCGAGCCCTCGTCGAAAACTTTTCCTTCGGCGGCCCGAGCCCTCGTCGAAGAAAAGGTCCCCGGCGGCCGAGCCCTCGTCGAAGAAAAGGTCCCCGGCGGCCGAGCCCTCGTCGAAGAAAAGGTCCCCGGCGGCCGAGCCCTCGTCGAAAACTTTTTCTTCGGCGGCCGACCCTCGTCGAAGAAAAGGTCCCCGGCGGGCCCGAGCCCTCGTCGAAGAAAAGGTCCCCGGCGGCCGAGCCCTCGTCGAAGAAAAGGTCCCCGGCGGCCGAGCCCTCGTCGAAGAAAAGGTCCCCGGCGGCCGAGCCCCTCGTCGAAGAAAAGGTCCCCGGCGGCCGAGCCCTCGTCGAAGAAAAGGTCCCCGGCGGCGAG
>NW_026293381.1:0-30622 GCF_026419915.1 Harpia harpyja
ACACCCCACGACTCCTTTCTCCACCCCCACCCACCAGCACCCAAGGGTGTCCCCAAGCCTTCTCCTGCCCGTAGAACGTCCCCAAGTCCTCCCAACCCCACCAGCACCCATGGGTGCCCCCGGACACCCCACGACTCCCTTCTCCACCCCAACCCACCAGCACCCAAGGGTGTCCCCCAAGGCTTCTCCTGCCCGTAGAACGTCCCCAAGTCCTCCCAACCCCACCAGCACCCATGGGTGCCCCCGGACACCCCACGACTCCCTTCTCCACCCCCACCCACCAGCACCCAAGGGTGTCCCCAAGGCTTCTCCTGCCCGTAGAACGTCCCCAAGTCCTCCCAACCCCACCAGCACCCATGGGTGCCCCCGGACACCCCACGACTCCCTTCTCCACCCCAACCCACCAGCACCCAAGGGTGTCCCCAAGGCTTCTCCTGCCCGTAGAACGTCCCCAAGTCCTCCCAACCCCACCAGCACCCATGGGTGCCCTTGGACACCCCACAACTCCCTTCTCCACCCCCACCCACCAGCACCCAAGGGTACCGGGGGGCCACCCGTGGGTGCTGAGCCGCGCGTCCCCCATCCCCACCCGACAGCTCCTGCTTCAACGGCGGGACCTGCGTGGACGGCGTCGCCTCCTACACGTGCCGCTGCCGGCCCGGCTTCACGGGCACCCACTGCCAGCACCCGGCCGACGGGTGCCGGGGGCAGCCCTGCCTGCGGGGGGGCACCTGCGTCACCCGCCGGGGACACCTACCGCTGCCTCTGTCCCCCGGGGTACACCGGCACCCAGTGCCAGGTGAGTGGGGGGGGGGGCACCCGTGGGTGCTGGGGGGGGGGGGTCTGGGGGGTACCCTGCGCCCGCTTTCCGCGCTTCCGTGGGAGTTGGGCGCGCGGGCACCCGCCGGCTGCGGCACCCCGGGACCGTGGGGTGTGTCCCCTCCCCAAAAGAACGGGTGTCCCGGCGCCCACCCATGCCCCCCCTTCCCAAAAACTGGGCACCCCAGTGCCCACCCTCCCCAAAAAATGGGTGCCCCAGCACCCACCCACACCCCCTGAGCCCACCCTCCCCAAAAAAACAGGTGCCCCAGCGCCCACCCCATGCCCCCCTTCCCAAAAAACTGGGCGCCCCAGCACCCACCACACCCCCTGAGCCCCCCCTCCCCAAAAACCGGGCGCCCCAGCACCCACCCATGCCTCCTGAGCCCACCCTCCCCCAAAAAATGGGTGCCCCAGTGCCCCTAAAAAACCAGGTATCCCAGCACCCACCCACACCCCCTGTGCCCCCCCTCCCCAAAAGAACGGGTGCCCCAGCACCCACCCACACCCCCTGAGCCCACCCTCCCCAAAAAATGGGTGTCCCAGCACCCACCCAGGCACCCTGTGCCCACCCCCCCAAAAAAAACAGGTGCCCCAGCACCCACCCATGCCCCCCCTTCCCAAAAACTGGGCACCCCAGTGCCCACCCTCCCCCAAAAATGGGTGCCCCAGCGTCCACCCACACCCCCTGAGCCCACCCTCCCCAAAAACTGGGTGCCCCAGCGCCCACCCAGGCACCCTGAGCCCACCCCCCCCAAAAAACCAGGTGCCCCAGCACCCACCCATGCCCCCCCTCCCCAAAAACTGGGTGCCCCAGTGCCCACCCTCCCCCAAAAATGGGTGCCCCAGCGTCCACCCACACCCCCTGAGCCCACCCTCCCCAAAAACTGGGTGCCCCAGCGCCCACCCAGGCACCCTGAGCCCACCCCCCCCAAAAAACCAGGTGCCCCAGCACCCACCCATGCCCCCCCTCCCCAAAAACTGGGTGCCCCAGCACCCACCCATGCCCCCCCTCCCCAAAAACCGGGCACCCCAGCACCCACCCACACCCCCTGAGCCCACCCCCCCCCAAAAAAAACGGGTGCCCCAGCACCCACCCACGCCCCCCTCCCCAAAAAACCGCCCCCCCCCCCACCTTGGCCCCCCCCCCCCCCCTCCACGAACTGGGTGCCAGTGTTCCCCAGCACCCATCCCCTTCTGCACCCTATTCTCCCCGCCCCCCCCAAAAACCCCCTCTATCCCTGAGCCCCCCACCCCAAGGTGCCCCCATGGGTGCTCCCCCCACCCTGACCCCCCCCCCATCTCCCGGCAGACCCCCCTGGACCTGTGCCGGGGGGCACCCTGCCAGCACGGGGGGCAGTGCCGGCAGACGGGTGCCACCGTCACCTGCCTCTGTCCCCCCCCCTGGACCGGCAGCGCCTGCGACGTCCCCAACGTCACCTGCGCCGTGGCGGCCGCCCGCAGAGGTCAGTTGGGGGGGGCGGGGACTGGGAGGACTGGGAGGACTGGGAGGACTGGGAGGACTGGGAGCTACAGGAAAATGGGGGTCTTCTCCCAGTTTGGGGGACCGGGAGGACTGGAGAACACGGTTCCGCTACCGGTTTGGAGGACTGGGAGGGTTAGGAGGAGCCTGGATGCTTGGGTTCCCATCCCAGTTTGGGGGACTGGGAGGACTGGGAGCCTGGAAAACCGGGTTGCCTCCCAGTTTGGGGGACCGGGAGGACTGGAGAACACGGTTCCGCTACGGTTTGGAGGACTGGGAGGGTTAGGAGGAGCCTGGATGCTTGGGTTCCCATCCCAGTTTGGGGGACTGGGAGGACTGGGAGCCTGGAAAACCGGGTTGCCTCCCAGTTTGGGGGACCGGGAGGACTGGAGAACACGGTTCCGCTACCGGTTTGGAGGACTGGGAGGGTTAGGAGGAGCCTGGATGCTTGGGTTCCCATCCCAGTTTGGGGGACTGGGAGGACTGGGAGCCTGGAAAACCGGGTTGCCTCCCAGTTTGGGGTACTGGGAGACAGGACAAGCAGGTTCCCTCCCAGTTTGGGGGACTGGGAGGACTGGGAGCCTGGAAAACCAGGTTGCCTCCCGGTTTGGGGTACTGGGAGACAGGACAACCAGGTTCCCTCCCAGTTTGGAGGACTGGGACCCAGGTCAACCAGGTTCCCTTCCAGTCTGGGTGACTGGGAGGCCGGAAAAATGGGTTCCCTCCCCGGTTTGGAGGACTGGGAGGGTTAGAAGGAGCCTGGATTCTTGGGTTCCCCTCCCAGTTTAGGGTACTGGGAGCCAGGACAACTAGGTTCCCTCCCAGTTTGGGGTACTGGGAGGACTGGGAGCCTGGATGCCTGGGTCCACTCCCAGTTTGGGGTACTGGGAGGACTGGGAGTCTGGATGGATGCCTGGGTTCCCTCCCTCCCAGTTTGGGGTACTGGGAGCCAGGACAACCGGGTTCCCTCCCAGTTTGGGGTACTGGGAGGACTGGGAGCCAGGACAACCGGGTTCCCTCCCAGTTTGGGGTACTGGGAGCCAGGACAACTGGGTTCCCTCCCAGTTTAGGGTACCGGGGGCCAGGACAACCAGATTCACTCCCAGTTTGGGGTACTGGGAGGATTAGAAGGAGCCCAGATGCTGGGGTTCCCTCGCAGTTTGGGGTAGTGGGAGGACTGGGAGCCCAGAAAACCAGGTTCCCTCCCAGTTTGGGGTACTGGGAGACAGGACAAGCAGGTTCCCTCCCAGTTTGGGGTACTGGGAGGACTGGGAGCCCGGAAAACCGGGTTCCCTCCCAGTTTGGGGTACTGGGAGCCAGGACAACCAGGTTCCCTCCCAGTTTGGGGTACTGGGAGCCCAGACACCTGGGTTCCCTGCCAGTTTGGCCATACTGGGAGCAGGAATACCTGTGTCCCCTCCCAGTTTGGGCTACTGGGAGCCCAGACACCTGGCTTCCCTCCCAGTTTGGAGGACTGGGAGCAGGAATACCTGTGTCCCCTCCCAGTTTGGGCTACTGGGAGCCCAGACACCTGGCTTCCCTCCCAGTTTGGAGGACTGGGAGCTTGGAAAACCGGGTTCCCTCCCAGTTTGGGCTACTGGGAGCCCAGACACCTGGCTTCCCTCCCAGTTTGGAGGACTGGGAGCTTGGAAAACCGGGTTCCCTCCCAGTTTGGGCTACTGGGAGCCCAGACACCTGGGTTCCCCTCCCAGTTTGGGCTACTGGGAGCCCAGACACCTGGCTTCCCTCCCAGTTTGGCCATACTGGGAGGCCTGGGACACTTAATAACCCCAGACCCCTGAATCCCCTCCCCACCCTGGCCGACCTCAAGGGTTTCCCTCCCTCCTGCCTCAGTTTCCCCCAACCCCATCCCCCTTGCGTGTCCCCCGCAGGCGTCCCCCCTCGCCCAGTTGTGCCACGGCCGCGGTCGCTGCGTGGATGCGGGCAGCGCCGGGCACCGCTGCCAGTGCCGGGACGGTTACGCCGGCACCTACTGCCAGACGCCGCGGGACCGCTGCCTGCCCAACCCCTGCCTGCACGGCGCTGCCTGCCGCAGCTACGGGGGGGGCTACGAGTGCGAGGTGAGTGACCCCCCCCCCGCCCGGGTGCCCGTCTCGCCCCCCTCGAGCCGTCGCGGGCGGCGTCACCCCGGTGTTTGGGTCCCTCGGGCGATGGGTGCCTCCATCCTGGGGCACCCGTGGGGGCTCTGCCTACCCCACCGCTGCTTTTTGGGGCTCAGCTGGGCTTTTTGGGGTGCACGAGCGTCTCCCCACGCTGGGGACACCCCGGGGTGACCCTGTCCCTCCTGCCACTGAGGGTGGCATCGCCCTGCTGGGGGGGTCCCTTCGCTGGCACCCATGGGTGCTCTGCCTACCCGACCGCTGCTTTTTGGGGCTCAGCTGGGCTTTTTGGGGTGCCCGAGCGTCTCCCCACGCTGGGGGACACCCCGGGGTGACCCTGTCCCTCCTGCCACTGAGGGTGGCATCGTCCTGCTGGGGGGGGGGCCCCTCAAGGGGTGGGTGCCTCCATCCTGGGGCACCCATGGGTGCTCTCCCTACCCCACCGCTGCTTTTTGGGGCTCAGCTGGGCTTTTTGGGGTGCACGAGCGTCTCCCCACGCTGGGGACACCCCGGGGTGACCCTGTCCCTCCTGCCACTGAGGGTGGCATCGTCCTGCTGGGGGGGGTCCCTCAAGGGATGGGTGCCTCTACCCGCTGGCACCCATGGGTGCTCTCCCTACCTGACCGCTGCTTTTGGGGCTCAGCTGGGCTTTTTGGGGTGCCCGAGCGTCTCCCCACACTGGGGACACCCCGGGGTGACCCTGTCCCTCCTGCCACTGAGGGTGGCATCGTCCTGCTGGGGGGGGGTCCCTCAAGGGATGGGTGCCTCCATCCTGGGGCACCCATGGGTGCTCTCCCTACCTGACCGCTGCTTTTGGGGCTCAGCTGGGCTTTTTGGGGTGCCCGAGCGTCTCCCCACGCTGCGGACACCCCGGGGTGACCGTCCCACCGCCCAAGCCACCGAGGGGTGCCGTCACCCTGCTGCGCAGGCTCCCTCGGGTGGGGGGTGCCCCCACCCCGGAGCACCCACGGGTGCTCTCCCTACCCAACGACCGCATTTGCGACTCATCCGCCCCTTACGGGGTGCCCCTGGGTGCCCGTCCCCCCCCCCCATAACCGCACCTCTGAGGCTGGGGTGGTGGTCCGGAGGTGGCGGGGCACCCATGGGTGCTGTCCCTGCAGTGCCCGCCGGGTTACGTGGGTCAGGAGTGCCAGCTGGAGGTGGACGAGTGCCAGTCGCAGCCCTGCCAGAACGGGGGCACCTGCCTCGACCTCGTGGGACGTTACCTCTGCTCCTGCCCCCCCGGCACCCTGGGTGGGTGCTCGGGGGACCCCAGGGTGACCCTGGCCCCATGTTTGGGTGGGCGGTGGGAAGGGGTTCCCTGGCCCTGCGCCCTTGGGTGATGGTGGGAAAGGACACCCCCCCCCATGTCCCCATATCTGGGTGCTGGTGGGAAGGGACCCCCCCATGTCCTTGGGTGCTGGTGGGAAAGGACCCCCCCCCCCCAAGTCCTTGGGTGCTGGTGGGAAAGGACCCCCCCCATGTCCCCATATCTGGGTGCTGGTGGGAAGGGACCCCCCCCATGTCCCCATGTCCTTGGGTGCTGGTGGGAAGGGACCCCCCCCATGTCTTTGGGTGCTGGTGGGAAAAGACCCCCCCCATGTCCCCATGTCTGGGTGCTGGTGGGAAAGGACCCCCCCCCATGTCCCCATGTCCTTGGGTGCTAGTGGGAAGGGACCCCCCCAAGTCCTTGGGTGCTGGTGGGAAAGGACCCCCCCCCCCATGTCCTTGGGTGCTGGTGGGAAGAGACCCCCCCCATGTCCCCATATCGGGGTGCTGGTGGAAAGGGACCCCCCAAGTCCTTGGGTGCTGGTGGGAAAGGACCCCCCCCATGTCCCCATATCTGGGTGCTGGTGGGAAGGGACCCCCCCCATGTCCTTGGGTGCTGGTGGGAAAGGACCCCCCCCATGTCCCCATATCTGGTGCTGGTGGGAAAGGGACCCCCCAAGTCCTTGGGTGCTGGTGGGAAAGGACCCCCCCCATGTCCCCATGTCCTTGGGTGCTAGTGGGAAACGACCCCCCCCCGCCATGTCCTTGGGTGCTGGTGGGAAAGGACCCCCCCCATGTCCCCATATCTGGGTGCTGGTGGGAAAGGACCCCCCCAACATGTCCTTGGGTGCTGGTGGGAAGGGACCCCCCCCATGTCCCCATGTCTGCGTGGGTGGCGTGAAGGCACCCGTGTCCCCATGGTGGCACCCATCACGGTCCCCACCCCATGGTGGCACCCCTCAGTGCCCCCCCACCCCATGGTGGCACCGGTCCAGCTGTGTCCCCCCCCCCCCCCCACGATGTCCCCGTCCCCGCAGGCGTCCTCTGCGAGATCAACGAGGACGACTGTGCCCCCCAGCCTGGCACCCCAGCACCCAAATGCCTCCACAACGGGACCTGCCTGGACGGGGTGGGGGGTTACGGCAGCGCCTGCCCCCCCGGCTACACGGGTGCCCGCTGCGAGGGGGACGTCAACGAGTGCCACAGCCGGCCCTGCCACCCCCCCGGCACCCTGGCGTGCGTGCAGGGTGCCAACACCTACCGCTGCCTCTGCCAGCCCGGCTTCACCGGTGGGTGCTGCTGGGGGGGGGCAGAATGGGTGCTGGGGGGGGGGGGGGTGCCAGGGTGGGTAGAGGGTTTAGGGGGGGCAGGGTGCCATGCCACCGGTGCCAGGCAGGGTGGCGATGCCCGTGTGCCCACCCTGGGGGTGGGGGGTGTCTCTGCCCCCCCCCCCACCCACTGACACCCCCCCCCCACCCACCCACCCACCCAAGGGCGCCGGTGCCAGAGCCTGGTGAACCCCTGCCAGTCTTTGCCGTGCCGCCACGGCGGGCGCTGCCAGCCCGACCCCGGCACCCCCCGCGGCTACGCCTGCCGCTGCCCACCCGTGAGTGAGGGGCACCCACCCCGGCCGGCTTGGGGGGGGGGGGGGGGGTGGCGTAGGGTGGGCGTACGGCTGGGTGCTGGGGTGGGCAGGGGGCTACGGGGAAGATATAGGGTGGGCAGGGGGAGGTGGGTGGTATAGGGTGGGTGCTGGGTGGGCAGGGGGAATTGGGTGCTATGGGGTGGTATAGGGTGGGCAGGGGGTGCTGTGGGGTGATATAGGGTGGGCTGGGGGAATTGGGTGCTATGGGGTGGTATAGGGTGGGCACAGGGGGTGGGTGCTGGGTGGTATAGGGTGGGCTGGGGGAATTGGGTGATATAGGGTGGGCAGGGGGTGCTGGGTGCCCTGGGGTGATGTAGGGTGGGCAAGAGGCTTGGTGCTGGGCGCTATGGGGTGATATAGGGTGGGCAGGGGGTGATATAGGGTGATATAGGGTGGGCAGGGGGTGCTGGGTGCTATGGGGTGATATAGGGTGGGCAGGGGGGATGGGTGCCCGCAGTACCATGAGGGTGGGTGCTTATGGGGTGATATAGGGTGGGCAGGGGGTGATGATATAGGGTGGGCAGGGGGTGCTGGGTGCCCTGGGGTGATATAGGGTGGGCAAGAAGCTTGGTGTTGGGTGCTATGGGGTGATATAGGGTGGGCAGGGGGAATTGGGTGCTATGGGGTGATATAGGGTGGGCGGGGGTGGGTGCCCCCAGTGCCATGAGGGTGGGTGCTTATGGGGTGATACAGGGTGGGCTGGGGGAATTGGGTGATATAGGGTGGGCAGGGGGTGCTGGGTGCCCTGGGGTGATATAGGGTGGGCAAGAAGCTTGGTGCTGGGTGCTATGGGGTGATATAGGGTGGGCAGGGGGTGCTGGGTGCTACAGGGTGATATAGGGTGGGTGGGGGTGCTGGGTGCCCTGGGGTGGGCAGGGGGGGTGGGTGCTGGGTGCCATAGGGTGGGCAGGGGGTGGTGGGTGCCCTGGGGTGGGCAGGGGGACTGGGTGCACCCAGTTCCACGGGGCTGGGTCCTGGGGGGGGGGGGGGGGGGGGGGGAGGTTTGCTCTGGGCTAGCACCGGCTGGGCAGGGGGCTGGGTGCCCATCACCAGCCACCCCCCCTCTGCCTCTGGGTGGCCCCCCACCCATTTCACCCCCCGCTCCCCCCCCCCCAGGGTTTCAGCGGCACCCACTGCGAGAGCCGGCCGCCCTCCTGCCTGGACTTTGCCTGCGCCAACGGGGGCAGCTGCCTGCCGGCCCCCGCCGGCCCCCGCTGCCTCTGCCCCCCCGGCTTCGGGGGTCCCCAGTGCCACCCCCCCGATGTCACCAACGTCACCTGCCCCCCCGACGCTTGCCTCCACGGCGGCACCTGCGTCCCCTCGTCCCGCCCCCCCTTCGCCCGCTGTTTGTGCCCTCCGGGTTTCGGGGGTCCCCGATGCCAAGGGGGTCCCCCGCCCCCCCCCGAGATGGAATGCGAGGGGGGGTGCGGGGGGGAAAGCGGGGGGACGGGGTTTGTCACCGGGAATGTAACACCCCTGGGTGTCAGTGGGACGGGGGGGACTGTTCCCTCTTGGTGGGGGGACCCTTGGGGACACTGCGGGGTCCCCGAGTGTCCCCCCCTTTTCAACAACAGCCGTTGCGACCGGGGGTGTGACAGCCCCCACTGCCTCTACGACAACTTCGACTGCCGGCCCCCCCACAGGGCCTGCAAGTGAGTGTCCCCACGGGTCACCCCCTGTCCCCACGGGTCACCCCCCCCCATCACCGTGTGTCACCCCGTCACCCCACTATGGCACTGTGTACCCCCCCATGTGTGTCACCCACCCTGTGCCTGATGTCCCCCCACATCTCCCGTGGCCCCCCCATGTCCCCCATTTCTCCCCAGTGTGCCCCTGCACTCCCGTATGTCCCTGATGTCCCCCCATGTCCCCCGTATCCCACCCAAGTCCCCACATCCCACCCATGTCCCCATATCCCACGCATGTCCCCATATCCCACCCACGTCCTCCATGTCCCCATAGCCCACCCACGTCCCCCAAGTCCCTGTATCCCACCCATGTCCCCATATCCCACCCACGTCCTCCATGCCCCCCATCCCACCCATATCCCTGTACCCCACCCAAGTCCCCTTAGCCCACCCATGTCCTCCGTGTCCCCATATCTCACCCAAGTCCCTGTATCCCACCCATGTGCCCCACATCCCACCCATGTCCTCCATGTTCCCCATGTCCCCACGTCCCCCCCATATCCCTGTACCCCACCCAAGTCCCCATGTCCCCCACATCCCACCCAAGTCCCCCACATCCCACCCATGTCCCCCACGTCCTCGTAACCCACCTATGTCCTCCATGGCCCCCAAGTCCCCATATCCCACCCATGTCCCCCAAGTCCCAGTATCCCCCCCACATCCCACCCATGTCCTCCATGGCCCCCAAGTCCCTGTATCCCCCCCCATATCCCTGTACCCCACCCATGTCCCACATGTCCCCCACATCCCACCCATGTCCCCGTAACCCACCCATGTCCTCCAAGCCCCCCATGTCCCCACATCCCACCCATATCCCTGTACCCCACCCAAGTCCCCAACATCCCACCCATGTCCCCCATGTCCCCATATCCCACCTATGTCCTCCATGGCCCCCAAGTCCCCATATCCCACCCATGTCCCCCAAGTCCCTGTATCCCCCCCACATCCCACCCATGTCCCCACATCCCACCCATGTCCTCCATGGCCCCCATGTCCCCACATCCCCCCCATATCCCTGTACCCCACCCAAGTCCCCATGTCCCCCACATCCCACCCAAGTCCCCATGTCCCCCACATCCCACCCATGTCTCCCATGTCCCCATATCCCACCTATGTCCCCCAAGTCCCTGTATCCCCCCCACATCCCACCCATGTCCTCGTATCCCACCCATGTCCTCCATGCCCCCCCATGTCCCCACATCCCCCCATATCCCTGTACCCCACCCAAGTCCCCAACATCCCACCCAAGTCCCCATATCCCACCCATGTCCTCCGTGTCCCCCAAGTCCCCGTATCCCCCCCATGTCCCCCAAGTCCCTGTATCCCCCCCACATCCCACCCATGTCCCCCACATCCCACCCATGTCCCCGTATCCCACCCATGTCCTCCGTGTCCCCCAAGTCCCTGTATCCCCCCCCACATCCTCCCCCCCCCCCACGCCCCCCCACACCCACCGGTGCCCCCCCCCCCCGCAGCCCCGTCTACGAGCAGTACTGCTCCGACCACTTCGCCGACGGGCGCTGCGACCAAGGTTGCAACAGCGAAGAGTGCGGTTGGGACGGGCTGGATTGCGCCCAGGAGGTCCCCGAGGCGCTGGCCCGGGGGGTGCTGGTTGTCACCGTCCTGCTGCCCCCCGAGGAGCTGCGTCGGAGCAGCGCCGCCTTCCTGCAGCGGCTCAGCGCCATCCTGCGCACTTCCCTGCGCTTCCGCCTCGATCCCGACGGCAACTACATGATCCAACCCTACTATCGACCCCAACGGCTGCGGAGGAGGGAGGTGGCCCCCGAGGTCATCGGGTGAGGGGGGGGGGACACGTGGGATGGGGGCGGCGGGGCCGGTGGACGTGGCGGGGGGTGGACGTGGGGCTGGAGGACGTGGGGGGGGGCTGGTGGACATGGGGGGGGTGGTGGTGGTGGACATAGGGCTGGAGGACATGGGACGGGGATGGTGGTACTGGTGGACGTGGGGCTGGAGGACATGGGGTGGAGCTGGTGGATGTGGGATGGTGGGTGTGGTGGACATGGGGCTGGAGGACATGGGATGGGGATGGTGGTGGGGCTGGTGGGGCTGGGGTGGTTGTGGTGGTGGACATGGGGCTGGAGGACATGGGGGGGTGGTGGTGGACATGGGGCTGGAGGACATGGGGGGGTGGTGGTGGACATGGGGATGGTGGACATGGGATGATGGTGGTGGTGGACATGGGGTGGTGGTGGACATGGGGCTGGAGGATATGGGATGGGGATGGTGGTGGTGGGGCTGGTGGACCTGGGGTGGTTGTGGTGGTGGCCATGGGGCTGGAGGATATGGGACGGGGATGGTGGTACTGGTGGATGTGGGGCTGGAGGACATGGGACGGGGATGGTGGTGGGGCTGGTGGACCTGGGGTGGTTGTGGTGGTGGACGTGGGGCTGGAGGACATGGGGTGGGGCTGGTGGACGTGGGGGGTGGTGGTTGTGGTGGACATGGGGCTGGAGGACATGGGGGGGGTGGTGGTGCTGGTGGACATGGGGATGGTGGTCATGGGGTGGTGCTGGTGGACGTGGGGCTGGAGGACATGGGGTGGGGGGGGGTGGTGGATGTGGGGCTGGAGGACATGGGATGGGGCTGGTGGACATGGGATGGTGGTGGTGGTGGCCATGGGGCTGGAGGATATGGGACGGGGATGGTGGTACTGGTGGATGTGGGGCTGGAGGACATGGGACGGGGATGGTGGTGGGGCTGGTGGACCTGGGGTGGTTGTGGTGGTGGACGTGGGGCTGGAGGACATGGGGTGGGGCTGGTGGACGTGGGGGGTGGTGGTTGTGGTGGGACATGGGGCTGGAGGACATGGGGGGGGTGGTGGTGCTGGTGGACATGGGGATGGTGGTCATGGGGTGGTGCTGGTGGACGTGGGGCTGGAGGACATGGGGTGGGGGGGGGTGGTGGATGTGGGGCTGGAGGACATGGGATGGGGCTGGTGGACATGGGATGGTGGTGGTGGTGGCCATGGGGCTGGAGGATATGGGATGGGGATGGTGGTAATGGTGGACGTGGGGCTGGAGGACATGGGGGGGTGGTGGTGGACATGGGGATGGTGGACATGGGATGATGGTGGTGGAGGTGGTGGACATGGGGTGCTGGTGGACATGGGGGCTGGAGGACATGGGATGGGGATGAGTGGTGAGGCTGGTGGACCTGGGGTGGTTGTGGTGGTGGACATGGGGCTGGAGGACATGGGGTGGTAGTGGACATGGGGATGGTGGACATGGGATGATGGTGGTGCTGGTGGACATGGGGCTGGAGGACATGGGGTGGTGGTGGTGGACATGGGGTGGCTGTGGTGGTGGACATGGGATGATGGTTGTGATGGTGGACATGGGGCTGAAGGACATGGGGTGGTGGTGGACATGGGGATGGTGGACATGGGGATGGTGGTGGTGGCGGACATGGGGCTGGAGGACATGGTGGGGATGGTGCTGGTAGACATGGGGCTGGAAGACATGGGGTGGGAGATATGGGGAACAATGGTATAGGGGTGGTGGTGGACATGGGGGGGTGGTGGTGGTACTGGTGGACGTGGGGCTGGAGGACATGGGATAGGGCTGGTGGTGGGTCTGGGGGACACAGAGTTGGGGGATGTGGCATGGAGATGGTGGTGCAGCTGGCATGGGGTGGGAGACCAGGAGGACATGGGGTGGTGCTGGTGGAACAGGGGCTGCAGGTGCTGGGTGGGGGATCATGGGATAGGGACGGTGATGTTGGAGGACACAGGACCTGTTGGCTGGAGATGGTGGTGCTGGCGGGGGGGGGGGGCATTGGATGGAGATGGTGGGGCTGGGGGTCATGGGGGTCATGGCATGGGTGCTGGGTGTCTTGGGCCGTGGGGCCATGGGTGCTGGGTGTCTTGGGTCATGGAGCCATGGGTCCATGATTGCTGGGTTCCATGACCCATGGGTCATGGAGACATGGGTGCTGGGTGTCTTGGGTCATGGAGCCATGGGTGCTGGGTTCCATGAACCATGGGTCATGGAGCCATGGGTGCTGGGTTCCATGAACCATGGGTCATGGAGACATGGGTGCTGGGTGTCTTGGGTCAGGGGTCCATGGTTGCTGGGTTCCATGAACCATGGGTCACGGAGACATGGGTGCTGGGTGTCTTGGGTCATGGAGCCATGGGTGCTGGGTTCCATGAACCATGGGTCATGGAGACATGGGTGCTGGGTGTCTTGGGTCAGGGGTCCATGGTTGCTGGGTTCCATGAACCATGGGTCACGGAGACATGGGTGCTGGGTGTCTTGGGTCATGGAGCCATGGGTGCTGGGTTCCATGAACCATGGGTCATGGAGACATGGGTGCTGGGTGTCTTGGGTCATGGAGCCATGGGTGCTGGGTTCCATGAACCATGGGTCATGGAGACATGGGTGCTGGGTGTCTTGGGTCAGGGGTCCATGGTTGCTGGGTTCCATGAACCATGGGTCACGGAGACATGGGTGCTGGGTGTCTTGGGTCATGGAGCCATGGGTGCTGGGTTCCATGAACCATGGGTCATGGAGACATGGGTGCTGGGTGTCTTGGGTCATTGGGCCACGGCGACGTGGGAGCCGTGGAGGCCATCGGTGCTGGATGCCGCCACGCCACGGGCGGCGGCTAGCTTGGGTCACGGCACCACGAGTGCCCCAGAGCCGTGGGTCCCCCCCCGTGTCCCTCTGACCCCCCCCCCCCACCTCGGTGTCCCCCGGCAGCTCGGTGGTGACGCTGGAGATCGACAACCGGCTGTGCGCCCAGGCGTCCGACAAGTGCTTCCCCGACACCCGCAGCGCCGCCGACTACCTGGCCGCCCTCTCCGCCCTGGAGCGTCTCCAGTTCCCCTACCCCATCAAGGCCGTGCGCGGTGAGGGACCTCCCGGTGGCCCTTGGGGACGAGGGCCCCGCGGTGGGGTGGGCGGGCCCCCGTGCCGTTCTGGTGTCTGCAAGGGGTGGGGTGGTGACGGTGTCCACCCTACGTGGGGTGTCCCCAGCGTGCAGGGTGCCCCCAAGGTGGTAGCACCCTGACGGTGTCCCCAACTTGTGGTTGCCCCATGGTGGCATGAATGTGACAGTGTCCTCAACACGCTTGATGCCCCCACGGTGGCATCACCACGATGATGTCCTCAACCTCCTTGATGCCTCCATGATGGCATCACCAGGACGATGTCCTCAACATTGTTGGTGCCTCCACGGTGGCATCACCATGATGGTGTCCTCGACATCCTTGGTGCCTCCATGGTGGCATCACCATGACAATGTCCCCAACCTCCTTGGTGCCATCACCATGATGATGTCCTCAACATTGTTGGTGCCTCCATGGTGGCATCACCATGACGATGCTCTCAACCTCCATGATGGCATCACCATGACAATGTCCCCAACCTCCTTGGTGCCTCCATGGTGGCATCACCAGGACGATGTCCTCAACATTCTTAGTGCCTCCATGGTGGCATCACCATGACAATGTCCCCAACCTCCTTGGTGCTCCATGATGGCATCACCAGGACGATGTCCTCAACGTTGTTGGTGCCTCCATGGTGGCATCACCATGATGATGTCCTCAAACTCCTTGGTGCCATCACCATGATGATGTCCTCGACATCGTTGGTGTCTCCATGGTGCCATCACCATGACGATGTCCTCGACATCGTTGGTGCCTCCATGGTGGCATCACCATGACAATGTCCCCAACCTCCTTGGTGCCTCCGTGGTGGCATCACCATGATGATGCTCTCAACCTCCATGATGGCATCACCATGACGATGTCCTCAACATCCTTGGTGCCATCACCACGATGACGTCCCCGATATGGATGCCCCACGGTGGCATCACCCTGACGTTGTGTGTCCCCCCCCCCCCACCAGGTGACAAGCTACCCGAGGCACCGGACCCGGTGCGGCTGCTGCCGCTGGTGGTGGTGGGGGGCATCATCCTGCTGGCCATCGCGGTACTGGGAGTACTGGTGGCCCGGCGCAGGCGGGAGCAGAGCACCCTCTGGTTCCCCGAGGGCTTCAGCCTGGCCAAGGACAGCAACAGGGACCGCCGGGAACCCGTGGGGCAGGACGCCCTGGGCATGAAGTGAGGGGCTGGGGGGGGCCCCAGTACAAACTGGGGGCGGGGGGGGGTGGCACTGGGATTGGGGGTCCTGGTGCAACTGGAGGGGACACCGGGGCTGGTGGAATTGGAGGGGTGATGGGGGGGGGGGGACCACACTGGTGGAACTGGGAGGGCACTGGGGGGGGGGGTCGCAGTGAAAGTGGGGGGATATGGGGGGGGCTGGTGGAATTGGAGGGGTGATGGGGGGGGGACCACACTGGTGGAACTGGGAGGGCACTGGGGGGGGTCGCAGTGAAAGTGGGGGGATATGGGGGGGGCTGGTGGAATTGGAGGGGTGATGGGGGGGGGACCACACTGGTGGAACTGGGAGGGCACTGGGGGGGGTCGCAGTGAAAGTGGGGGGATATGGGGGGGGCTGGTGAAATTAGGAGGGAGGGAATGGGAGTGGGGGGATGCTGGGGGACTGTGGGGGTCCCAGTGCACCCAGTGTAAGGGGGGGGGCACTGGGGGGGGTCTTGTGCAACTAGGGGGTGCTGGGTCTGGGGTGGGGTCCCAGTACAACTGGGGGGGGCACTGGGGCTGGTGAAACAGGGGGTGCTGGGACTGGTGTGGGCTCCTGGTGCAACGGGGGGGGGGGGGGGGGGGTTAACTGGGGCTGCGCATACTGGGACTGTGGGTGTCCCAGTTCAACTGGGGGGGGGTCACTGGGTCTCACCGCCCCCCTCCCCAGGAGCTCCCCCAGCCCCCTGGGCCGGTCCCAGCTCATTCCAGGGGGGGGGTCCCATCAATCCCTGGGCTTTGGGGGTGCCCTATCACCCCCACCCCAAATAAATAGGGTGGGGGGCACCCAACTCATGCCCGTGCCCCCCCCCCCAGGACCATGGGGAAGGGGGAGACCCTCATGGGTGAACCCTCCGAGGAGTGGCTGGACGGCGACTGCCCCGAGGCCAAAAGGCTCAAGGTACCCGGGGGGGGCACTGGGGGGGCTGCACCCCCATCCCAGGCACCCGCGGGGATGTGGGGGTCCCAGTAACCCCATGGGTGGGCACCAGTGGGGGTACTGGGGGGGGGGGGGGTCCTGGCGCCCCTGTGCACTGGTATGCTTGTGGGTGGGGGTCCCAGCACACCCATGGCTGGGCACCATCATGGGTGGGGGTCCCAGCACACCCATGGGTGGGGGTCCCAGCACCCTCATGGCCAGGCACCCTCATGGGTGGGGGTCCAGCACCATCATGGGTGGGGGTCCAGCACCCTCATGGTTGGGGGTCCCAGCTTCCCCATGGCCAGGCACCATCATGGGTGGGGGTCCAGCACCCTCATGGGTGGGGGTCCAGCACCATCATGGGTGGGGTTCCCAG
This sequence comes from Harpia harpyja, assembly GCF_026419915.1. Lineage (NCBI taxonomy): Eukaryota > Metazoa > Chordata > Aves > Accipitriformes > Accipitridae > Harpia > Harpia harpyja. The sequence continues at coordinate 16,446 of NW_026293381.1, forward strand.
CTCCCCCATGGCCAGGCACCCTCATGGGTGGGGGTCCCAGCTCCCCCATGGCCAGGCACCATCATGGTTGGGGGTCCCAGCACCATCATGGGTGGGTGTCCCAGCACCCCCATGGCCAGGCACCATCATGGGTGGGGGTCCAGCACCCTCATGGGTGGGGGTCCAGCACCATCATGGGTGGGGATCCCAGCTCTCCCATGGCCAGGCACCATCATGGGTGGGGGTCCCAGCACACCCATGGCCAGGCACCATCATGGGTGGGGGTCCCAGCACCATCATGGGTGGGGGTCCAGCACCATCATGGGTGGGGGGCCCAGCTCCCCCATGGCCAGGCACCCTCATGGGTGGGGGTCCAGCATCCTCCTGGGCGGTGGTCCAGCCCCATCATGGGCAGGGGCTCCCCAGCACCCTCACGGTTGGGGGTCCCAGCACCCACGTGACCGGGTGCCCGGGCAGGTGGAGGAGGTGGGCGCGGAGCCCCAGGACCCCGTGGACTGCCGGCAGTGGACCCAGCACCACCTGGTCGCCGCCGACATCCGCATGCCGCCCGCCATGGCCCTGACGCCGCCCCAGGGCGAGTTCGACTCCGACTGCATGGACGTCAACGTCCGCGGGCCAGGTGGGTGGCCCCCAGGCTCCGGAGGGGACCCAGGGCATTGTGGGTAGGGGGGAAGACCATGGCTGTGGGGCACTGTGGGGCCAGGGAAGACGGACGTGCCGTGGGGGGGCCACCGTGGGGCCAGTTGGGATGGACGTGGGGCATGGGGGGCCACCATGGGGCTACTTGGGATGGATGTGGGGCATGGGGGGCCACCATGGGGTCAGGTAGGGTGGACGTGGGCCATGGGTGGCCACCGTGGGGCCAGTTGGGATGGACGTGGGGCATGGGGGGCCACCATGGGGCCAGTTGGGATGGATGTGGGGCATGGGGGGCCACCATGGGGTCAGGTAGGGTGGACGTGGGCCATGGGTGGCCACCGTGGGGCCAGTTGGGATGGACGTGGGGCATGGGGGGCCACCATGGGGTCAGGTAGGGTGGACGTGGGCCATGGGGACCACCACGGGGCCAGTTGGGATGGATGTGGGGCCACCATGGGGTCAGGTAGGGTGGACATGGCCCATGGGTGGCCACCGTGGGGCCAGTTGGGATGGATGTGGGGCCACCATGGGGTCAGGCAGGATGAACATGGCCCATGGGGGGCCACTGTGGGGCCAGGTGGGATGGATTGGGGCATGAGGGGCCATCATGGGGTCAGGTAGGGTGGACGTGGGCCATGGGGGCCACCATGTGGCCAGTTGGCATGGATGTGGGGCATGGGGGGCCACCATGGGACCAGTTGGGATGGACATGGCGCATGGGGGAGCCACCATGGGGCCAGTTGGCATGGACGTGGAGCATGGGGGGGCCATCATGGGGTCAGGTAGGGTGGACGTGGACCATGGGGCCAGTTGGGATGGACGTGGGGGGTGTGGGGCCATCACAGGCATAGGGGGCCACTGTAGGGCCATGTAGGAGGGACATGGCGTGTGGTGAACCACCACGAGCATGGGGGGGGCACCATGGGGCAGGTAGGATGGATGTGACCCATGGGGGACCACCATGGACTTGGGGGGTACCATGGGCCTGCTAGAGCTGACGTAGGGTGCAGAGGACACCACGGGGATGGTGTGGGTCCTCAAGGCCCCGTCCCTGGTGGGTGACATGGGCCAGGAGACCCCCGGGCGCCTGCTAACACTACCCCCCCACATGCCCACAGATGGTTTCACACCGCTGATGCTGGCCTCCTTCTGCGGGGGTGGCCTGGAGGCCGAGGTGGCCGAGGACGAGGAGGGTGACGATGCCTCGGCCGGCATCATCGGTGACCTCATCTGCCAGGGCGCCAGCCTGGGCGCCCAGACGGACCGCACCGGCGAGACCGCCCTGCACCTCGCCGCCCGCTACGCCCGCGCCGACGCCGCCAAGCGCCTGCTGGACGCCGGCGCCGACACCAACGCCCAGGACAACACGGGGCGCACGCCGCTGCACGCCGCTGTCACTGCCGATGCCCAGGGCGTCTTCCAGGTGAGGGCACCTGGCGTGGCCGTGGGGCATAGGACATCCTCCGTGTCTATGGGACATCATCTTCCATGGCCATGGAGCCCAACGTGATGTCATGGAGCATCTCCCATGGCCATGGGTCATAGAGTGCTGCCATGGGACATCCTCTGTGGGCATGGGACATTCTCCATGGCCATGGAGCACCCAACATGGCCATGGAGCCCAACGTGATGTCATGGAGCATCTTCCATGGCCATGGGTTATGGGACATCCTCCATGGGCATGGGACATCTTCCACGGCCGTGGAGCATCCAACATGGCCATGGAGCCCAAGGTGATGTCATGGGGCAACCTCCGTGGCCACAGGGCACAAAGTGATGTCATGGAGCATCTCCCATGGCCATGGGTCATAGAGTGCTGCCATGGGACATCCTCCGTGGGCATGGGACATCTTCCATGGCCATGGAGCACCCAACATGGCCATAGAGCCCAAGGTGATGTCATGGAGATCTTCCATGACCATGGAGCCCAACGTGATGTCATGGAGCATCTCCCATGGCCATGGGTCTTAGGGTGCGGCCATGGGACATCCCCCATGGGCATGGAGCACCCAACATGGCCATGGAGCCCTAGGTGATGTCATGGAGAAACCTCCATGGCCATGGAGCCCAAGGTGATGTCATGGAGATCTTCCACGGCCATGGAGCCCAACGTGATGTCATGGAGCATCTCCCGTGGCCATGGGTCTTAGGGTGCTGCCATGGGGCATCTTCCATGGCCATGGAGCACCCAACATGGCCATGGAGCCCAAGGTGATGACATGGAGCATCTTCCATGGCCATGCGTCGTAGAGTACTGCCATGGGACATCCTCCATGGCCATGGGGTGGCAAGCCCCTGCCCCCCCACCCACCCACCTGGTTGTCGTCCCCCCCCCCAGATCCTGATCCGTAACCGCTCCACGGACCTGGACGCCCGCATGGGTGACGGCTCCACCGCCCTCATCCTGGCGGCCCGGCTGGCGGTGGAGGGGATGGTGGAGGAGCTGATCGCCTGCCACGCCGACGTCAACGCCGTCGATGAGACCGGTGGGTGCCGGGGGGGGGGGCGGGGGCGGCTCCCCCAAAAGGAGGGGGGGTGGGGAGGGAGCCCTTGGGGGGTATCTGAGGTCCTGGGGAGGGTCCTTTGGGGGGGGTTGAAGTTGAGGAACCCCCTAAGGTGGTGGGTGTTGGAGGGGGGTCTTGGGGGGTAGGAATGGGGTGACACCCCCCCCTCAATGGTGGGTGTTGGGTCAAGGGTCCGGGGGGTCCCTTGAGGGGGCTGAGGATGGGGAGACCTCCCCCCTGCCCCGGGTTAGTGGGTGCTGGGGGGGCCCTGCTCAGTGGGGTAGGTCCGTGGGGGGCTGCTGGGGGTGGGCAGGGTCTCACCCCACCCCATTGCCCCCCCCCCCCCCAGGGAAGTCCGCCCTGCACTGGGCTGCCGCCGTCAACAACATGGAGGCGACGCTGGCGCTGCTGAAGAACGGGGCTAACAAGGACATGCAGGACAGCAAGGTGGGACGGGACCCCCGGCTGGGGACCCCTGGACACCCTGACCCCCCCCAACAGGGACTCCCGACACCCTGAGTGAGGAACTCCTGCACCCAGATGGGACCCCCCAGGAGACACCCCATTGCCCCAAGATGAAATCCCATTGACCCCAGCAGATATCCCATTGCCCCCAGAAGATGTCCCATTGACCCCCTTGCCCCAAGATGACATCCCATTGACCCCAGAAGACACCCCATTGCCCCAAGATGACATCCCAGTGACCCTAGAAGACACCCCATTGCCCCCATTGCTCCAAGATGACATCCCATTGACCCCAGAAGACACCCAGCTGACCCCAGGAGATACCCCCATGATCCCAAGAGCTGCCCCATTGCCCCCGTTGCCCAAGATGACACCCCATTGACCCCAGGAGATACCCCATTGTCCCATTGCCCCAACATGACATCCCATTGACCCCAGAAGACACCCCATTGTCCCATTGCCCCAGATGACACCCCATTGACCCCAGAAGACACCCTGCTGACCCCAGGAGATACCCCATTGCCCTCAGAAGATGTCCCATTGCCCCAACACCCCCAAGAGCTGCCCCATTGCCTCCGTTGCCCCAAGATGACACCCCATTGACCCTGGAAGACACCCCATTGCCCCATTGCCCCAAGATGACATCCCATTGACCCCAGAAGCTGCCCCATTGCCCCTGTTGACCAAGATGACATCCTAATGACCCTAGAAGACACCCCGCTGACCCCAGGAAATACCCCATTGACCTCAGAAGATGTCCCATTGCCCCAACACCCCCAAGAGCTGCCCCATTGCCCCCGTTGCCCCAAGACGACACCCCATTGACCCCAAGAGACACCCCATTGCCCCTGTTGCCCCAAGATGACATCCTAATGACCCCAGAAGACACCCCATTGCCCCCGTTGACCAAGATGACACCCCATTGACCCCAGAAGACACCCTGCTGGCCCCAGGAGATACCCCATTGCCCTCAGAAGATGTCCCATTGTCCCTACACCCCCCAAGAGCTGCCCCATTGCCCCCGTTGACCAAGATGACATCCTAATGACCCCAGAAGACACCCCATTGCCCCTGTTGCCCCAAGATGACACCCCATTGACCCCAGAAGACACCCCATTGCCCCTGTTGCCCCAAGATGACACCCCATTGACCCCAGAAGACACCCCATTGCCCCCGTTGACCAAGATGACACCCCATTGACCCCAGAAGACACCCCATTGCCCCCGTTGACCAAGATGACACCCCATTGACCCCAGAAGACACCCCTATCCCCCCCGTCCCCCCAAGAGACACCCCGTTGCCCCCCAAACCTTCTCACCAACCTCCCCCCCCCCCCCCCAGGAGGAGACCCCCCTCTTCCTGGCCGCCCGCGAAGGCAGCTACGAAGCCGCCAAGATCCTCCTGGATCATTTCGCCAACCGAGAGATCACGGATCACCTGGATCGGCTCCCGCGGGATATCGGCCACGAACGGATGCACCACGACATCGTCCGCCTCTTGGACGAGTACAACACGGGGCGCAGCCCCCCGGGATCGCTGCCCCCCAATCCCGGTTTACCCCCGCTCCTCGGTCCCCCGACTTCTTTCCTACCCGGGCTCAAGCCCCCCACCGCCGGCAAGAAGAACCGACGGTTGGGGGGCAAAACGGGGGGGGCCAAAGGGCGGGCAAGAAATTGGGGGGCGAGTGTCCCCCGGGGTTGGAGAGCTCGGTGACGTTGTCACCCGTCGACTCCTTGGACTCCCCTTACGTCCCCAACCCGACGTCCCCCGGGCTTTTCCCCCCCCGGGGTTGGAGACCCCCTTTACCGTCACCTTAGGGGCACCCATGGGTGTCGGGCGATTAGCGGGGGCCCCCCCGCCCCGTTTAGGCTTGGGTTTGGGGACGGTGACCGTCCCCTTCGAGTGGCGGAGTCGGGTCCCCCCGGGAACCCCTTGTAATCCGGGCTTGGGGGGGGTACACCCCCATTTTACACCCCCCCGCTCCAGGTTTCGCCCCCGCCTTGCTGCTTGCCCCACGGCGCCGTGGGGTGCCCCCACCCGCCGCCGAAGCCCTTCCCCGTGGCCCCCGACCCCTCTCCCCCGAAGATGGGGGGGGCCCCCGCTCCGCCGCCCCCCATTTTTTCAAGGCGGGGGAGGAGTACCCCACGGCGGCGGGGGGGGCGGTGGGGTTCGGAGGCGGGGGGGCGGAGGGGAGGTATTTGGGGGTCCCCAGCGAGCACCCCTATTTGACGCCCTCCCCCGAGTCCCCCGAGCACTGGGCGAGCCCCTCTCCCCGCTCCCTCTCTGACTGGTCCGAGGCCACCCCCAGTCCGGCCGTGCTGGGGCCCCCCCAAACTCAGCTGCCCCCCCCGCCGCCCGAGCAGACCCCCAAAATGCAGGTCTTTGCCTGAGAGGTGGCAGCCGGCCGAGGGACACCCCAAAACTGGGGACACCCCAGGGACACCCCCCCCCCCCCATGGGGAGACCCTGAGGGACACCCCCAAACTGGGGACAGCCCCCCCTATGGGGACAACCCCGAGGGACACCCCCCAAACTGGGGCACCCCAGGGAGACCCCAAGGGACACCCCCAAACTGGGGACACCCCCCCTATGGGGACACCCCGAGGGACGCCCCCAAACTGGGCACCCCGGGGACAGCCCCAGTATGGGGAGACCCCAAGGGACACCCCCAAACTGGGCACCCCGGGGACAGCCCCAGTATGGGGAGACCCCGAAACGGGGGACACCCAAGGGGCTCCCCCAGTACGGGGACACTCCCAAACTGGGCACCCCAGGGACACCCCCAGTATGGGGAGACCCCAAGGGACACCCCCAAACTGGGGACACCCCCCATACGGGGACACCCCCAAACTGGGCACCCCAGGGACACCCCCAGTATGGGGTCACCCCAAGGGACACACCCCAAACTGGGCACCCCAGGGACACCCCCAGTATGGGGTCACCCCAAGGGACACCCCCAAACTGGGCACCCCAGGGACACCCCCAGTATGGGGAGACCCCCAAACTGGGGACACCCCCAGGCCAGGCACCCCAGTGCCACTTCCAGTTGGGGACACCCCAGTTTGGGGACACCCCCAGTCCAAGCACTCCACTGCCACCCCCACCCTGGGGACACCCCAGTGCCCCCCCATTTTTATAGCCCCCCCCCCATTTTTATAGACCCCCCCTTCTTCAAATGTCATTTTGGGGGAAAAAAATGTCATTTTTGTACTGAGTGTAGTGGGGGGGGCCCCCAGCCCCCCCCTTTTGCCCCCCCACTTTAGGGGGGCTGGGGGCCCCCCCACTTTGAGTACTGGGTCTGCGGAGCGTGTAGCCCCTCCCCCTGTCTTGGGACCACCCCCCTTGTACTGGGACCCCCCCCCAAACTGGGACACCCCCCCCCAAACTGGGACCCCCCCCCCAGTCCTGGGACCCCCCTCCCAGAATCTCCAGCCCCCCCCTCCCCACTTTGGGGACCCCCCCCCAGTCTTGGGTCCCCTATTGTGGGACCCCCCCCCACCCAAGACCCTCCCTGGGACCCCCCCCACCCCCCCCAGGACCCCCCCACCCCCCCAGGGTGCCCCCCCCCCCAGGGTGCCCCCCCCCTTAACTTTTGGCACTTCATCACATTCCAGCCCAGCACCCACCGCCCCCCCCCCCCCCGCACCCAGCACCCATTGACCCCCCCCCAACACCAGCTCACCCCCCCCCCACCCTCGGGGTCACCCAGGTACGACGTCCACCCGGTGTCCCCGATGTCACAGACCCCCCCCCAGCGCTTTCCCCCCCCCCCCAGGCCACCAGCACCCATGGGTGCCCCCCACCCACTGGGTGGGGCCAGGCCCTGTACAGCCCCCCCCCCCCAAATAAAGGCTAGTTACCCCTCCCCCCGCCTCTGCTTGCTGCACCCATGGGTGCTGGGGGGGGGGGGGGCACCCTGGGGGGGACACGCACACGCGTGTGCACGGGTGGACGGAGACGGACACGCGTGTGCAGGGGCGGACGTCACGCAGAGGGGCGCGTGCGAGCGCCGGCACACGCGTGAGCACCGGGCACACGCAGGTGCACGCCTCGCACACGCACGACCCCCCCTTGCACACGCAGATGCACGCCTCGCACACGCATGAGCACCCATTGCACACACAAACACCTTGCACACGCAGATGCACGCCTCGCACACGCATGAGCACCCATTGCACACACAAACACCTTGCACACGCAGATGCACGCCTTGCACACGCATGAACACTCGTGCACGCACGCAGAGGCACCTGGCACACGCAGGTGCACGCCTCGGACATGCATGAACCCCCCCTTGCACACGCAGATGCACGCCTCGCACACGCATGAACACTTGGAGACGCACACAGAGGTGGCTTGCACACGCAGATGCACGCCGCACACACGCATGAGCACCCATTGCACACACAAACACCTTGCACACGCAGATGCACGCCTTGCACACGCATGAACACTCGTGCACGCACGCAGAGGCACCTGGCACATGCAGATGCACGCCTTGCACACGCATGAACACTCGTGCACGCACGCAGAGGCACCTGGCACACGCAGATGCACGCCTCGCACACGCATGAGCACCCATTGCACACACAAACACCTTGCACACGCAGATGCATGCCTTGCACACGCATGAACACTCGTGCACGCACGCAGAGGCACCTGGCACATGCAGATGCACGCCTTGCACACGCGTGAACACTCGTGCACGCACGCAGAGGCACCTGGCACACGCAGATGCACGCCTCGCACACGCATGAGCACCCATTGCACACACAAACACCTTGCACACGCAGATGCACGCCTTGCACACGCATGAACACTTGTGCACACACGCAGAGGCACCTGGCACACGCAGATGCATGCCTTGCACACGCGTGAACACTCGTGCACGCACGCAGAGGCACCTGGCACACGCAGGTGCTCACCTCGCACACGCATGAGCACTCATTGCACACACAAACACCTTGCACACGCAGACGCACGCCTTGCACACACACAAACACGCCTTGCATACATACACCCCCTTTCCACATGCATGCACACGCCTTGCCGATGCACGCCTTGCACACGCATGAACACCTTGCATGCGCAGATGCACGCCTTGCACGTGCACAAATGCCGCTTGCACCCATACACACCCTTCGCACACGCATGCACACCCCTTGCAGGTGCACGCCATGCCCACGCGTGAGCACCTGGCACACGCAGATGCACGCCTCGCACACGCATGAGCACCTTGCACACGCACACAGAGCCACCTTGCACACGCAGATGCACGCCTTGCACGTGCAGAAACACCCCTCGCACACGCATGAGCACATTGCACCCGCAGATGCACATCCCTTGCACACGTACACGCCCTTTGCACGCACACTCCTTGCGGATGCACACTTTGCACACACGAGCACCTTGCACGCACAGATGCACCCCTTGCACACGCACGAACACCACTTGCACGTACAGATGCACCACTTGCACACGCACAAGCACCTTGCACCCACAGATGCACGCCTTGCACATGCACAAACACCCCTTGCACATGCAGATGCATGCCTTGCACACATGAGCACCTTGCACATGCATGCACACCCCTTGCACACGCAGATGCACGCCTTGCACACACAGGTGCACACCTCGCACACACGAACACCCCTTGCACCCGCATAAGCACCTTGCACCGCAGATGCACGCCTTGCACACGCATGCGCACCCCTTGCACACGCACAAACACCTTGCACACCGCAGATGCACGCCTTGCACACGTGAGCACCTTGCACACACAGATGCACGCCTTGCACACACGAACACCCCTTCCACACGCATGAGCACCTTGCACACGCAGATGCATGTCTTGCACACACAGATGCACCCCTTGCACACGCACGAACACCACTTGCACACGCACAAGCACCTTGCCCCCACAGATGCACGGCTTGCACATGCACAAACACCCCTTGCACATGCAGATGCACGCCTTGCACAACCCTTGCACATGCACAAACACCCCTTGCACATGCAGATGCACGCCTTGCACACATGAGCACCTTGCACATGCATGTACACCCCTTGCATGTGCAGATGCAGCCCTTGCACACACATGCACACCCCTTGGACACGCAGATGCACGCCTTGCACACACAGGTGCACACCTCGCACACACATGAACACCCCTTGCACCCGCATAAGCACCTTGCACCCGCAGATGCATGCCTCGCACACACAAACACCCCTTCCACACGCATGAGCACCTTGCACACGCAGATGCACGCCTCGCACACATGAGCACCTTGCACACACAGATGCACACCTCGCACACACACGAACACCCCTTGCACACGTGAGCACCTTGCACCCGCAGATGCACGCCTTGCACACGCACGAACACCCCTTGCACACGCATAAGCACCTTGCACATGCAGATGCACGCCTCGCACACACAGATGCACACCTCGCGCACACGAACACCCCTTGCACACGCATAAGCACCTTGCACCCGCAGATGCATGCCTCGCACACGCATGCGCACCCCTTGCACACGCACAAACACCCCTTGCACACGCACAAACACCTTGCACCCGCAGATGCACGCCTCGCACATGCACGAACACCCCTTGCACACGCACGAACACCCCTTGCACACACAAAAACACCTTGCACACGCAGATGCACGCCTTGCACACGTGAGCACCTTGCACCCGCAGATGCACGCCTCGCACACGCATGCGCACACCCTTGCACACGCATGAGCACCTTGCACACGCAGATGCACGCCTCGCACACGCACGAACCCCTTGCACACGCACCCCCCCCTCCTTGCACACTCACCCCCCCCCCCAGGCCCACACCTGCCCTGCACCCAGCTGTGGGGGGGTGGTGGGTGCCCAGGGGTGGGTGCTGGGGGGGGTCAGGGTGCTGGGGGGGGCAATTGGGGGGTGTCAGAGGCTGGGTGCTGGGGGGGTGGGTGCTGGGGGGGGGGGGGTGATTTGGGTGCCCCCCCCCTCCCCCCTGCCGGCCCAGTTAAGCCTCTTAAGGGGCTCCCAGTGGCTCCAGCCGGTGCCGGGGATTAACTGGGAGGGGGGGAGGGGGGCAAGGGGGGGGAGGGGGGGGGCACCACATGTTGGTGGGAGGGACCCAAGGGCTGCCCCTCCCCCCCCCATGGGACCCAGGCGCTCGGGAGGATGCCCCTCCCCCCCCCTCCCAGTTCAGCCGGTTCAACTGGTTGAACTGGGAGAAGGTGGAGTGGGGGGGGGGGGAGGGGAAGGGCGGGTCCCTGTGGTCACACCTTCGCCCCCACCCCCCCCCCCCCCACCCAAGGGTGCCCTGGGGGGGGCTTTGGGTGCCAGGCAGGGGCTCGGGGTGTCACCCGCCTGGGGACGGGGACACTGGGGGGTGTCCCCCGTCCCCCCCCCCGTGTCCCCAGGGTGTCACTCCGGTGTCCCCACCCTGCGCCCCCACCTCCCCCTCGTGTCCGTGTCCCCGTGTCCCCAGCCCTGTCCCTCTCAGGTCCCCTCCGTGTCCCCATCCCTGTCGCTCCCATGTCCCCGTGTCCCTTCCCGTGTCCCCTCCGTGTCCCCACTCCATGTCCCCACCGTGTCCCCGTGTCCCTTCCCACGTCCCCGTCCCTCTCGTGTCCCCGCCGATGCTCCCGTGTCCCTTCTGTGTCCCCACCCCCCGTGTCCCCTCCGTGTCCCCATCCCTGTCACTCCTGCCTCCCTTCCATGTCCTCAATGTCCCCTCCATGTCCGCCCCGTGTCCCCGTGTCCCTTCCCATGTCCCCATCCCTGTCACTCCCGTGTCCCCTCCATGTCCTTCCATGTCCCTTCCCATGTCCCCTCCGTGTCCCCATCCCTCTCATGTCCCCGCTGATGCTCCCGTGTCCCGTCTGTGTCCCCATCCCTGTCACTCCTGCATCCTTCCATGTCCCCCCGTGTCCCCATGTCCCTTCCCATGTCCCCATCCCTGTCACTCCTGTGTCCCCCCATGTCCCCACTGTGTCCCCATGTCCCCATCCCTGTCCCTTCCCATGTCCCCGTCCCTCTCATGTCCCCCACCGATGCTCCCGTGTCCCTTCTGTGTCCCCTTCCCTCCCGTGTCCCCATCCCTGTCACTCCCACGTCCCCACCGTGTCCCCACTGTGTCCCCCCATGTCCCCCCTGTGTCCCCGTGTCCCTTCCCATGTCCCCTCCACGTCCTTCCCATGTCCCCATCCCTGTCATTCTCATGTCCCCATGTCCCCCCCATGTCCCCCCTGTGTCCCCGTGTCCCTTCCCATGTCCCCATCCCTCCCGTGTCCCCGTCCCTGTCCCTCCTGTGTCCCCCCATGTCCCCCCCTGTGTCCCCGTGTCCCTTCCCATGTCCCCTCCATGTCCCCATCCCTGTCTCTCCCATGTCCCCACCGTGTCCCCGTGTCCCTTCCCACGTCCCCGTCCCTCTCGTGTCCCCCACCGATGCTCCCGTGTCCCTTCTGTGTCCCCTTCCCTCCCGTGTCCCCATCCCTGTCACTCCCACGTCCCCACCGTGTCCCCACTGTGTCCCCCCATGTCCCCCCTGTGTCCCCGTGTCCCTTCCCATGTCCCCCTCCACGTCCTTCCCATGTCCCCATCCCTGTCATTCTCATGTCCCCATGTCCCCCCCATGTCCCCCTGTGTCCCCGTGTCCCTTCCCATGTCCCCATCCCTCCCGTGTCCCCGTCCCTGTCCCTCCTGTGTCCCCCCATGTCCCCCCTGTGTCCCCGTGTCCCTTCCCATGTCCCTCCATGTCCCCATCCCTGTCTCTCCATGTCCCCACCGTGTCCCCGTGTCCCTTCCCACGTCCCCGTCCCTCTCGTGTCCCCACCGATGCTCCCGTGTCCCTTCTGTGTCCCCTTCCCTCCCGTGTCCCCCCCGTGTCCCCATCCCTGTCCCCCCGTGTCCCCACTATCCCCCCCCGTGTCCCCAGTGTCCCCATGTCCCTTCCCATGTCCCCATCCCCCCCCGTGTCCCCCCCCCCGTCCCTCCCCCGTCCCCCCCGATGCTCCCGTGTCCCCTGCGTGTCCCTCCTGCCCCCCCCCGCCCCGGTCCCCGCCGTGTCCCCCCCGTGTCCCGTGTCGGTCCCCGCGTTGCCATGGCCGCTGGCGGAAAATAGGACACGGGGAGGGGCCCGAGGGGGCTGAGCGGGGACACGGACACGGGGGGGGACACGGGGGGGACACGGACACGGGGGGGACACGGACACGGGGGGGACCCAGCCGGGAAACGGGGGGGGGGACACTCGGACAGGGGGACGGGGACACGGGGGACATGGAGGGACTAAATGGGGACACGGGGGGGACATGGGGATGGGGACATGGGGAGATGCCCCCAGTATCCCCCCAGTGCCTGCCAGTCTTCCCAGTCCCTCCCAGTATCCCCATAGGGACTCTGCCCCCCCCAGTCCCTCCCAGTATCCCCATAGGGACTCTGCCCCCCCCAGTCCCTCCCAGTATCCCCATAGGGACTCTAGCCCCCCAGTCCCTCCCAGTATCCCCAGTGCCCCTGTAGGAGCTACGCTCCCCCAGTATCCCCAGTGTGCCTCCAGTCCATATTCTCCAGTATTCCCAGTAACTCCAGTGCCACTTAGAGCCCCCAGTCCCTCCCCAGTATCTCCATAGGGACTCTGCCCCCCCCAGTCCCTCCCAGTATCCCCATAGGGACTCTAGCCCCCCAGTCCCTCCCAGTATCCCCAGTGCCCCTGTAGGAGCTACGCTCCCCCAGTATCCCCAGTGTGCCTCCAGTCCATATCCTCCAGTATCCCCAGTAACTCCAGTGCCACTTAAAGCCCCCAGTCCCTCCCCAGTCCTCCCAGTAAACCCATAGGGGCTCTGCTCCCCCAGTGCCCCCAGTATCCCCAGTGCCTCCAGTGCCCCCCAGTCCCTCCCAGTATCCCCACAGGGGCTCTGCTCCCCCAGTCCCTCCCAGTATCCCCAGTGCCCCCCAGTTCTCCCAGTATCCCCAATATCCCCACAGGGACTCTGCTCCCCCAGTATCCCCAGTGCCCCCCAGTCCCTCCCAGTATCCCCACAGGGGCTCTGCTCCCCCAGTCCCTCCCAGTATCCCCAGTGCCCCCCAGTTCTCCCAGTATCCCCAATATCCCCACAGGGACTCTGCTCCCCCAGTCCCTCCCAGTATCCCCATAGGGACTCTGCTCCCCCAGTATCCCCAGTGCCCCCCAGTCCCTCCCAGTTCTCCCAGTATCCCCATAGGGACTCTGCTCCCCCAGTATCCCCCAGTCCCTCCCAGTCTCCCCAGTCCCTCCCAGTTCTCCCAGTATCCCCAATATCCCCACAGGAACTCTGCTCCCCCCGTATCCCCAGTGCCCCCCAGTCCCTCCCAGTCCCTCCCAGTCTCCCCAGTCCCTCCCAGTATCCCCAATATCCCCACAGGGACTCTGCTCCCCCAGTATCCCCGGTGCCCCCCAGTGCCCCCCAGTCCCTCCCAGTATCCCCAGTCCCCCCCCCTTAGCCCCGCCCCTTCCCGCGTGGGTAGGTGGTGGTGGGGGAGGGGTATGAGAGTAGGCGACCAGGAGGGGGCGGGGCGCACCTGCAGTCACGTG